>NC_044496.1:29031271-29151271 GCF_902362185.1 Chanos chanos
ATTCTATGTTGTCATTTTGAGCAATAGCCAAACCATGCATTATCAAGCTGACATCCTTGACCTTATTTTGTGTTGACTTTGGAAGGACGTGTGTCTTCATGTTGAGGATGAGCAGATAAAAACAAGTTAACTCTCTTTCTTTTAGTTTGGCCCCTTACTTTTTTAGGGCTGGGGTCACCACCATGTCATTCCATGCTTCTTTCCACAGAACACTGATCGAAGACTATCGAACAGTGTCTTCCACAGGCCCCGTGCCAAATTCACTGGCACAACCAGCCAGCAAGACTGATGAAGAGAGTCAGGAGCTGAGTGGTGAGTGGTGGTTCATCTCTCTCACACATACACATATGCACACACACACACACGCGCGCACACAAACACACACACACACAAACACACACACACACACACACACACACACACACGCACGCAAGCACACACACACGCACACACACATGCACACACACATTCAGATACACTCAAATGCATGTGTACATTCACTCACAAATGCACATGCCCTCACAAACACACAAGCACACATGCACTTACACACACACACACACACACACACACACACACACACACACAAGCACTCTCATGCATGCATGCATGCATGCATGCACACACACGCACATCAAAAAGTTGAACTAATCCCATCGTTCTCTCACTTGTTCAGTCTTGGGTATGCAGGTCAGCTGCTCTCCCCTGTGCCAATCCATCTTTCCCACACTGAAGGTAATCACAGCACTCTGATTGTGATGTACAGCTTGCCTGAGGGCTCGGACGGGGGGGCAGCGAGAGTGTGAAGGAAGAGAGGTGTTTGTGTCTGACTTACACCCCCCTGGCTCTTGTCTCTCCCCAAATCATGTCCCCCCTGTCCTCTCCTGATCAGACCCTACCCTCTCATTCATAACCTCTAATCTGTCTTGGCTTGGGCAGATGAGAAGGTGATGTCATTACTTTTTTGCATTTCTTACAACATCACTGGGATTGTCAACGTGGAAGTCTCTTTTCTGATCTGTGAAAGAGGTTTGGGTTTGATTTTTAACTTTCAGCCCAGCCTGTCGGCTTGTTCAGGCCTTTTCCTCCAGAGGACTGTATAACGTTTCAGAAGTGCACAGACTCAAGTATTTGTATGTTTTGGTAGGTTTTATTTTTTGTATTCAGTTGTGTTTTTTTGTAATTCTTCCAGCATGGTCATCTTAAGTCACGGATAATAAGTATGTTTTTGACATCGTATTTGAACATCGTCAGGGGCAGAGAGTGATTGATTGAAGTATTTGTCCTTTCTGGTTAACTTTTTCTCATTTACTCTTGAAGGTCTAATCTCAGATGTGCTGGTGTGGGTGAAAATATGTCTGTAATGTAGGATAATTACTGGCCACTCAGTTTTAATGTGACTTCAGTTCTTGATTACTGAGGACACACTTTGGTTTCTTATGGCATTTTTCTATTCAATTTCATCATCTGCCTTAACAGAGCCATGACTGTCCCCCTCTGCGTGCCAACTCTACACCATCCGCTATGTTCTTCTCTACTTGCCAACTATTATATAACCACTGTCTTTTCATCTCTCTCTCTCTCTCTCTCTCTCTCTCTCTCTCTCCCTCTCTCTCCCTCTCTCTCTCACACACACACACACACACATTAACATCAGTAATGGGCTGTGTGTGTTACAGCTGAAGAGCTGGAGTTGCACAGGTACTGTGCTTCCCTGTTTGCTGTGTCTACTCCAGCAACTGAGGGGGACGTTCGTCCTGCAGCAGAGTCGTCTTTGAGAATTGTGGAATTTGATGAGGTAATCTGGTGCTGCCACCTGTTTCATATTTCCCCTGTTTATAAACCCTGAGATCACAAACAATGGACTGCTGTGTCTAACACCATGCTAGCATAACTTACAATCAATGCAAACAGCGTGTTTTTTTTTTTTATCTGGCCTGTGCATTTTAGCGTTTTGTCTATGTCCTTCCATCATTTTTTTCTCTGTAGAATTTCTTTGGTTTCGTGATGTGTTTTTTTTTTTTTCTTGCAGGTTGTCACAGATGCCATGGTTAATACTAAGTTTGCTGTTGAAAGTGCACAGGGGAGCAATAAGGCAATGTAAGAGAAAAAAAATTACCAGTGTGTGCTGTGTTGTAGTGTGAATCTAAAGATTTTTAATGAAATGATACCAGGCTGTGACTTTGAACACAAAGCTGGCAATGTGTTTTTATATACAAATCCAATCTGCTTTTTCTGAAGGTGTTGAGGAGTTCGTTTGTTTTATGTGCATTTGTTTGATGGTGTGTGTTGTCTTTTGAAAGGTTGATTGAAGGAGGAGAAGACTCCAGCTCCGTCGCTTTGCAGAACCAGAGTTTAGATGAGATTCAGCCAGCGGTATCACCACACCAACCCACCAGGAGAACACACAACGTGGCTGAGTCAGTATGTCCTGGACTATTCACAGAGACAACAGTCACTCAGCCCCCAGTTCCTTTACAACCATCATCACAGACTCTTCTCAAAACACATTCTCCAAAACCACACCAAGTCTCATTACAGACAGCACCATCAAAACCTACCCTGAGGAAGTCCCCAAGAGGAGACCAAGTGACCACTCAGTCACCACTCAAAGACCAGTTGAAAATACCGTCACCAAAAACAAATAAATTCCTCAAGACAGCAAAGATCGCAAGACCAGTGCAACCAGAGAAGTCTTCAAGAGCCAAAGTCAAATTATCACCATCTCCTTCATCCTCCAGACAGAGACAGCACCCAACTCGTCGAGACTATCAAGATTCCCATGATCCGCTGGTTTACAAGTCACCACCACGTCACTCGTCCGCCAGCCCAAGAGGAACATCAAAATCCCCAGAGGACCACTTCTCAAGGTCTAGACTGACTTCTTACCCCCTAAACTCACTTTCACCTCCATCATTCTATGTCCAGTCACCTTCAGACCCTCAGCCCCCCAGCATAAACTCTGCCCAAATTCCTCTAGAACATCAGAGCTCAAAGTCTCAGTTCTCTCCCTCGCCCCAAAACCCCTCACCTGCTGAATCATTTCATGCTCGACCGCTTTCAGATCTTTTGTCCTCCATGCCAAGAGTTAGTGACTCTCCTTCAGGTCTCCCCAGCTGCGGGTCCAGTACACCTCCTTGTCTATCACCAAGAGCTCTATCTCTACACTATTCCCAAGCCCCACTCTCCCTGAAGACAAGACCTGAGATAGAATTGCCCAGTTCCTGTGCCTCAGGCTCTGATCTCTCTCCAGATGAGATGTTCAATCCCCCAGAGCTCCCGGCAAAGTCAGAGGGTTCACCAGGGACAGTGGCATCTTCTCTGATGGGTATGTCAGGTGAGAGAGGAGGTTGGTTTGTACGGACAAAGTTCAAAGCGCAACATGAGTATCTTGTCTTGTACATGAATTGACATGAATTGGTCCAGTTATGTTATTGGTTTCCTTCTGTCTTCCCTCAATAAATCAGCAGTAGGTTTTAGGTGTACTGTACAAGTTTGAGTGTGTGGTTATGAAGTGCCTCTGTTGCTACCCTGTCAGATTTAATTTGAAATAATGCAGTCCATATCGATTAGGATTGTGGGTAAATACTTGGTATTGTGTTAGACCAGGCAGGGAGGCAGCACACAGGGCAGAGACCTAATCACCAGCATCCCTTAGGCTCCAGCTACTCTGAGTTAGGCCGCAGGAGTAGAGAATTAAACATTGGATTTCAAGTATATAGGCACACTGAGACAGACAGAAACACACACACACAAAAACACACACACACAGATGCACAGACACACCTTCTTAGCACCACAGATACACATGCATTTTTTTCTCAGTTGTTATTTGGAGATTTATATGCTGACTTGTAGAAGTGATGTAAATTCAGAGCTGTGAGAGGAATTGTTATTCATGCATTTGACAGAAGAACAAGTGAGTGGATGAGAGAGAGGTTTCCTCACTAACCATGCCTTGGTGTCTTGCTGTGCACTGTTAGATAAAGCATATGCCTGCATCTACACTGCTAGCCTCCTGCTGAAAAAGCTCTTCTCTTTTCCTTCAATCACTTCCCCCCCACTTTCTCTCTCTTTCCCTAGGTGGTACATGTTTTTCTCATTCTGTTCTCCGCTTAAATTCTGACGCAGATTCAGACGAAGAGATATTGACTGACAGCCTGGGCATGATACCAAGTGAAGATGATTCCTCAGACGAAGAGATGAGAAAAGTCGGAGGTCTAGAAGGAGAGGAGGAAAGGAGACAGACCCCTGCTCTCTTTCCCTCCCCAAACTTTGATTTTGCCCCCCGGCATCCCTCACATTTGGGTTTTGAGGCCACAGAGCACAGTATATTTGCTGAACCATCCAGGGTGAGCAGACAGTGAAACCAATGTCAATGTTCTACTGGTATGTCCACATTCCTGTCCCAGTCTGTAATAACACACTTACACAGGACAACAGAAATCCCCTCTGGGTGAAATGGACCATTGTTTTAACACATGTGAGATTCTGCTGGTCCCTTCAACACACCAACATTAGATTGTTCATTTTGCCGGTGATGGATGCCTGGAGGGGAAAGGAGAGTTCCCCCAGCTTTGTAGTTATGTTTTTGAGGACTTAAAATGCTGGTGTCAGCTCTGTTCACGAGAGAGAGAGAGAGAGAGAGAGAGAGAGAGAATGAATTAGAATTGCTATGCATAATGAATATCCTTGTAGGAACCTCCTGCTTATCAGTGACCCAATCAATTAGATACTAATCATAATCGGAATAATTAAATTCTACTGAGTTTCAAGCTGTGCCAACAGCAGCACTGAGCTTGTATGATTTGGATCTGAGCAGGAAAAAGAGAGAAAAGAAAAGGCATAATCAGAACAGTCACCAATTGGCCTATTAGAGTTTAATAATACGGTCCCTGTGTAAAGACCGAGAGAGAGAGAGAGGCCAGAAAAGACTTATTAAAACACGTGAAATTAAACATGTGCTTAGGCACGTAGCCTTATCTCTTCTCTTTTTGAGACCATCAGCCAATCACCTGAAACTGACAGGGATTAATTGGTAACTGGCCTTTTTTTTGCTCTTACCCTGTTTGGTCTGAATGTACGCAAAAGATGGAAGCAATCAAAATGTGAACACTCTCATTTCCACTCAAATGAAATACAGTTTAATCGGTTATATTTCCACAACCCCCACTCCTCCCATCCTCAACCACACAGACACACACACACACACACACACACACACACACATACATATGTGCGCGCACACACACACACACACACACACACACACACACACACACACACACACACAGGGCAATCAACACGCACGTTGATTGTATTGTTTTGCCCTTCTCACCATTATCCTTTTCCCTGCCTTTTTCATATTCCTTCTCCCAGCAACCCTACCCCATCCTCCAGTCGCCTGGTCCCCTGGTCCCCTGGTCCCCTTTCCTCCTGGTCTTCCTGCTGGAGCTCTGTCTTGCTAAAGTATTGAATAGTGATCCTAATCCAAAACACTTGATGCAGCTAATCAGGGGCTCCAGCAGAAAATAAATAGTAGATCATGGTTTGTAAGAATAGGGATTTTACATTTTGTCAGGATGATGGGTCTGCAGGACAAGGACAAGAGACTCTGTTCGACCATCTGAGGTTTAACCTAGTCCAGAATGAGCCCTGTCCAAACAGCATTTTTTGCTTTTGTTCTCTTCATTGACTGGACATTTCTTTACATAATCTTACATTATATTACTGCCTGACAGTGTGCTGCTGTATACACTGCACTAGTCACCTGTTGTCTCACTCAATTTCTCTTCTCTCTGTTGCAGGCTCTGCACTCCATAGCTCAGCTGAAACCTGCCCATCCTCTGACCTACTGTGGCCTGGACGGGTTCTTTACCCTCAGTGTTGACCACAGCTCGGTTGAACCCAGACCGGCACCACCACACAAACCCAGAGATATCACGTCCTCTTTTGACAAGCCCTCCCTCAAAGCAGGTTAGCACACTGAAACACTTTTCCATCTCTTCTTTTTCAGATCAGAGCCATTGTGAGTATAACTGCACCCCAAAAATGCGAAACAATGTAGAACCAAATAATTAAAGCTTCCTTATTGCTTGTATATCCAAAAGTTTCTGTATACCTGAGGAAGGAAGTAAAACACATGAGAATATGACTTGACCTGCAGAACATGACATCACAGAATGTGGGCGGAGAATCTGCATTAGATAGGTACATCTGTGAAACAATGTATCGGAGATGGGACTTATGGTTAAGCTATTCCCATTTGTGCTTATCCTTGCACTGAGCTGCATGAAATTTCCTTGGTGGTTTCCCTGTAGACGCTGTGGTCGTGCCTGTCTAGTTTTGTGAGATTTTAGTCTGGTAATGTAGGGTGTGCATTGTGAATGGAGAATCTCTACTACAGAAGTCTCAGTGTTTTATCCTGGCATAGACTCAGAACACAAACTCAAGGTCATTACTGTCTGCTGTTGAGCAGCGTCACGCAAACACTGCATTGTATTCTGACAATGTTGGCAAGAGTGAATGAATGTAATGGCATATGACATTATTCTTGTCCTTAATGTACAGCCTCTTCATCACCTGGGCAGACTGTAAAGGAATGAGAAATCTTGTGGGAGAGAGGGAGATTTCTCTGGCTTCAGTCATTCCAGACATAACTAATGGCATTCTGTTGTGTTTCGGCCTCCTACTGTAGAAATGTATTGACCTTGTGGGTAACTGTGTGCTGTAGTGTGGTCTGCACACGCTGAACCCCTCATTCTTCTCAAATGAGCCAGGACTGTTCCACAGTGTGTAAGGGACGGATAAAGAGAAGTCTTGTCCCTCGAGGAGAAGAAAATAAAGGAGGGGGAGCCACTTAAGCAGACTGCTTCGCTGGTCTTCTCTCCTGCGTGGAGACCGGTCTAAACATGGATTGGCTTTGTAAAAGCCACCTAACAGGAACCTTTTCCAGGCTACAAACAGTCATCTTATCTGAAGGAAACGAGGACAAGAAGCCCTGTTCAACATGTGATTGGGCCACTGATCTGTCAAATATTAAAATAAGCGTTTGACTTATTTAAAAAGCTATTTATTTCTTAAGAAATAATAATAATAATAATAATAATAAATACAATGAAAAGCTTTGTCAGAACATCCTGTCTTTCAGTTAGCTCAACGGCCAGGAACATGGAGTGGACGGATGTGGGTGTGTTGGTGAGGGGAATGGCTTGGCTTTTATTCATGTCCACTAAGAGGAGGTGAGCCTCTTTCAACCTGAAGACAACTGGATTGCACATGGGAAACACACATAAAAGAGAGCCTTACTGCTGGAGACATAGTCCAAAAAGAGACAAGGAGAAAATTGAGAAAATGATATTATCCTGTACTTTAATTCTTTCCCAGTTTTGCCATAATGAGCTACATTATAGATTGCATTAGCTGGAGTGTAAACAGCAATATTTGTTTTGTAATAAAACCTCATTTGAGTTGTATGAATTTCAGTGTGAAATTCTAAATAAACCAGCAGTGTAATGATATTGGTGTCAGATTAGGGCTTTAACGAGCAAGAGAGAGATAGAGGGGTAGATAGACAGAGCGAGAGAGAGAAAGACCGAGAGAGAGAGAGGGGGGGGGGGGGGGGGCGTGTGTAAGTGTTCTGCATCTCTAATGATCATTCTGCTCCAAATTTAATGAAAAAGACCAGACCAAAAAGTTCAGAGGCAGAATATAAGAATATCTCCTAGCCAACGGTTAATGTTTGGTATTTGGGGTGGTATGTGTTCCCATCACATGTGAAAAACCTCTTTAACTTTTCTCCTCTTTTTCTCTCTGTCTGTCTGTTTCCTTCACAGACATGTCATTATAGACTGGCAGGTCTAGCACGTGTTTATGGTTATAAGGTTTTCGATTCTGCACTAGGACAGTGTGAAATGTGACACGCACCAGATGTAACACGCACATTAAAGAAATCTGCTCATGTATAAATGTGTGGCTGACCATGTACCATGTCGTACCAAGTCTATTCGTTTTCCTCCATTTCTCCCGCCCCACTTTTCCCCTACTTGTTTTGTTTTGCTGGAGAGCCAGGATCCAACAGGTTCTTTTTTCTTTTCTTTTTGTTTTATTGCGCTCTCCTTCTTTACTAGCTGCAGTAGAAAGCCTCCTGAGCAGTGGCAAGGGCAGGGGGCCAGTCGGCTGGAAAATGACTTAATTATAGCCTGCGTTTAAGACAATGACGGCACACATAGAGTTTTAACCTTTGTGCTCTTCTCTCTCTGTCTGCCTTCCTGACTCAGTCTACACAATTCATTTTCTCTCTTTCTCTGCTGCTGTCTGGAGCATTCATGCTCTTAACTGCTGAACTAAGATCAGTGATGATATTCTGTTCAAGGTTGCTAACCTTACATTTAATTTTTGTTTGTTTGTTTGTTTTAACTGATGGGAATCCCTGAGTTTGGCCACTTTTACTGACATCTTGGATATTTTACAGACACCCAAATGATAGCATAAAATGCACATGTTATTGTAATGCAGCGAAGGTTTGTGTTTATCCTATTCTCACAATCAGAGGACACTTATTGGAAGACACACTGACTTACCTAAGCTCTTGTTAGTCAAAATGTGTGTGTGTGTGTGTGTGTGTGTGTGTGTGTGTGTGTGTGTGTGTGTGTGTGTGTGTGTGTGTATGTGTGCGTGTGTATGTATGCGTGTGTGTGTGTGTTTGTGGGTGTGTGTGCATGCGTACTCATTCACTGGGAAGGACAAATTAGCACTGGTATTCAGACTGCTCTTGTACTTATTTGTTGTTGGAAATAACCAGTTTCTAGTTCAGGTACTATTATGGATTTACAAATAGGCTCAAATTTATTTAAATTTCTATGGAGTGTCTGCAAATTCACAGAGGGTTTGTAAAATGGTGTTAATCAGACAAAGGGTTGTGAGTGTTGATTCCAGATCTGCTCTGAGAATGTGATGAGATGCAGGGCACTCTCTACCTGTGTTATAGCCATTTTTGTTTTACATGTTGAGTTAAGAATTTTGTTTAAGGTATGAATAATTATTAAATAATTGTGATTGATAGTTTTGAATTTATATTTATGTTTCACATACCTAACGTCATGTTTGATGGCACGTAAGGGGGCAAAGGCTATATGGCGTAGGGTGCAGTTGAATTTTGGGGTTGAGCTGATGGAAAGGGGGTAGCTTGGTTAAACACAGTATTTTGAGGTTTTTCCTCACCAATGCATGTTGTAACCAGTTTTTTTTTTAAGTATGACTACAAGGATTAATTTACAACCACTTTTCATTCAATTTTTGTTGCTGTAAACGGACAAAATAAATTATATTTCAACGGTACCCAAGGCGAGTGAGAAGTGTGCGTTAATCCAGCCAGACTTCTACGTTTTCCACGGCATAGAACGAATGGTCGACACAACCTGTGTCTCTGTGATTTGTTTGCTCAGGTTTGCTATAGGTTTGATTTTGATTTAGTTTCAGGTCAGTTTACAGAGCTTGTGTTTGAACATGAATGTTGACACATTATCACTGAGGCCCTAAAAAGCTGGCAGAGGGTAAACTGAAGGATCAGCGGTGCTGTTGCCAAATTGGTTGGTACATCTGTTCACTGATTAGGTGTAGGGAGAACTACAGTCTCTCTCTCTCTCTCTCTCTCTCTCTCTGTCTCTAGTTGGTGAGGACTGCTGGAGACCCAGCAGCAGCTTTCGACACTGCGCAGATGAGCAGTTAGTCACCAGGATGGTGAGCAGCCAGTCAGTGGGCTACATCTGTCACTCTGCTACACCTGCTGGGGGTGTGTTGTCTGCACAGAGATGGAGTTTATCAGGTAGAGAGCCCTCTTCTCTCATTCCAGTGTTGGTGTAAGTGTCCTACAACACACACACATACACACACACACACACACACACACACAGTCACACACTCTCTCTTTTGGCTTGAGTGTGTGAATACATTCAGACATGGCCCTTTCACACTGATGTAACCTGTGTGTGTCTGTCTGTCTGTCTGTGTGTGTGTGTGTGTCTGTGTGTGTCTCGTGAACTTCATACACATTCATGTAGATGTATATCTACATCTAACCTGTTCAGTGAGAGACACAGAAAACACTCCAGTAGACTCAACCAACATTTATAGCTCAAAATATGTCCTTAATATTTTAGACTTTGGCCTGTCTGGTGCTTTGTTCTGGGCCTGGCTGAATAGTTGTTACACTGGATACTGCATTACTCAGTGCAACAAGGCCATCAGTAATAACGATGACAAACAAACAGGACAAACTGTGCCATAAAGTCATAATACAAGCCCTGGTGTGATTTACTGCAACTCCCCTCCTCCCTAATGAACAGCAGGCAGATTCCACAGTGCTCCTCACATACTCTCGGCCAGGGTTTCATAACCATATTACACCGTGGAGAGAGGGATAGGGATAGGGAGAGAGAGGGGGGAGGGTAGAGGCAGACAGACAGACAGACAGACAGACAGAGAAACAGTAGCCGTAGGCAATGGCTCATCATTTTGCTGGTCTGCAAAGATGAAACCAATAATCTGTTTATGCCATGACAGGTCACATTGTCTCATTTCTTATTTTCTCTCTCTGTCTCTCTTTGACTCTCTCTTTTATCCACCTGGGTGATGTGGAGTTGCGCTGGTGTAAACCAAATATGGATCTCTGCTCTCACCCAGGGACACTTTTAAAAGTAATCTAGCAAAGTGATTTAGGAGAAGAAAAAAAGGCATTTTTGGCACGACGGTCTCTTAATGCCTCACTAAACTCCCTTCCTCTCGGCATCCCCATCTCTCCAAAGGCTAAGAGCACGTGAAGACTGCTGTCTTTTCTAATTGGGCTGTAATTAGATTAGGGCTCATTTAGGACCAGAGCAGCCTGAGACCTGGCAGTCCAGCAACCAGTGGGTCACCAGGGAAACCAGGACATCTCCCCCGTTAATTCTCACCACGGAGCGGCAATAACTGCCAAACTACCACCACCTCAGGAGAGGGAGGGGAAAAAATGAGATGAGAGTAGAAAAAAGAGAGTGAATTATCTCCATCTGAGGAGGGAATGTAACAGCAAATGAGCACCTGTGATACAGCAGGCTACAGCCTCTGTAACTGCCAGGTTATACGTAAAAACTCACCGACCAGCCACCCACGACAGGAGAGTGGTCTGACTGTTAAGATAAAAAGCTCCTGCTTTCTTCCTCCTTTTTAACATTCATACAAATTTCTAATTCTTTCTCTCCATGGCCTGCTGGTGGGAAGACTGAGAGAACAAATGAAAAAAGGAGGGAAAAAGGGATCCATGTAAGATATGTGACTGTTGTGGAGGGATGCTAAAATGGTGTGTGTGTGTGTGTGTGTGTGTGTGTGTGTGTGCGTATGTAAAATTGAATACGGACAAGAATGCTCTGTTGTTAGGTTTGATGAGGCAAAACCTGTCCATGTAGATTACCTTCTGTTATCCTTACCCTCTCTCTCTACATGTGTCTGCGTTTTCAGCCTTCTTCTCCCTCAGTGTCTCCTCTTCTATGTCATTTTCTTTTTCATCTATTGTGCTGCTTGGTTTTACTTGCCAGATTTACTTGCCTTTTTCCAGACATTTTCTACCGGTATAACTATCAGTGACCATCTTGGCAAAGCATTGAAAAGGTGACAACCATACAGCTGTCACTAATATGAGGACTAGTAACTGAACTAGTAGCACAATAGGATGGAGGCTACATTAACACTGATGCTGAGTCTGGGTCTCTTCCTGTCTGTTTGTCTCTCAGACAAGGGCACCCCAATCTCTACCTGTCCTCCTTCTTTGCCTATGTCCCGCCCCTTGTCCCGGGCCGCTCAAGAGATCCTGGAGGTGCAGAGTGTAGAGCGGGCCATAACTGAGGATGATGACGACGACGATGATGATGCAGACTTTCTGGCTCTGGCCAATCTGGAGGAAGAATTCAGACAAATAAGCACTGAGCCAGGTGATTAGGATGTGTGAGTGTGTGTTTGTGTGTGTGTTTGTGTGTGCATTTATTACTTATGTCCTGTTTGTACCCCATAAGAGCCAACACACACACAAAAAAAGCGTATAGCCTCTCCCAGACTTACGACCTATGCAAGTTACCATACCATCTGTACATGTGACCGAAAAAAGAACTGTATAAATTTACAACATAAGAATACACATACAACCTAAGAAAGCAGGGCTGTAACGGTGTGTGTATTCATCCTGAACCATCGCGGTATGGACGTTGTGTTTCAGTGCATGCAGCCATACAGAGAATACACGGTAGCCTATGTGCGACAATTGATGAAGGTTTTGCGGAACCAAATTTCACAAGCGCAAGTCTCTCATTTCACTCTCTCTCAGTTAGTTTGTTCTGTTCTCTCAAAAATTTGGGATCTGATCTTGGTGCAAACATATTACGACGTAAGTTTTCAAGGACCTTGTGTCCTTGTTTGCCGGTACATTGTAGTAAGAAGTAAACTGGCTGTCAATAGCCTACGATTGGCTACATGCTGCTGTGGGCGGCCATGTGCAGTTGTGACATCACAAACACACGGACTTCAGAACGGGCTGTAGAAAGGCTTATTTTCTTCACATAGATCGTACAGCTGTAGGAGGAGAGTGCATGTTTTCATACTTTGACAATGTTTCCATTGCACGTTCATCTCACTGAATACAAAAGGGCAAGGAAAATCGTGATTTCCATTCTGTGGCACCTGTAATGCACTACAGGCTGTACAAACAACCTCGGGGGGAAGTATATGACACTAGGTGGAACAAACTGTAACTTTTAAATATAAATGAAAGAAACCTAGCCTCATGCATTTGAGGGGGTTTGTTGCTTTTTCCCTGTTGTACCAAACTCGTACCGAACCTTGATGTCCAAACCATGGTGTGAACCGAACCGTGACTTCTGTTTACCATTACACCCCTATAAGAAAGACTTCAAACTGAAGAGTGATAATCTTAAATACACACACAAGCACGCACGCACACACACACACACCATTTTCCCTCCACTATTTCTCATTTTCTCTAACACTTTTTCTCTTGCTCAGATTCATACAAACAAACACGGGGGACACAGTCGTGGTATCCAGTCTGAGGGCAGAGAGGAAAACTGACTCCGTAAGGTTGGTACGGTACACCTGTGCTCTGCTACCACGGCAACAAGCTCGTTAGGAGCAGCTCGTTAGTGCTTGCTCGTTAGCATTGCAGCTCATTAAAACAAAACGTGAGTGCCCGGTACGTCCGCCTCAGAATAATTAGCTTATCTTAGCATACAGATTGATCCCTGAGTGACGTGTGTATACACACACACACACAACGACGACACCACACATGCACACACACACACACACACTCACACACACACACACACCAACGACACCACACATGCGCGCGCGTGTGTGTGCACACACAAACACACACCCACACAAACACACACACACAGACTTACACACACTATAACACATACACGCTCGAGCACACACAGACAATGCACACACATACACGCACACACACACACACACACACACACACACACACACACACACACACACACACATGCCCAGCAGTGGTTTAAAATGCCAGAGAAATGTGTGAGAGCTAGGCAAACAGATATGATTTATTCTGTGAAGGTCACTGTTAACATCCATGTGTTTCTGTCTGGCTGCCATTGAGAGCTGATGTGATGCTAGAGTGATTTGATGTTCAGAAAGAGCAGGAGAAATGCTCTTTTCACACAAATGGTCTCTCATGCTCTCCTTTTCTCTCCTCATTCTGTCATCTGTTCCTCTCAGTCTGCCTCCAAATATAAAATCACTTCAGGGTTTTGTTGGATTTTCTCTTGTAAAACCTTTAACCATGACAGGGTAAATGGAATTAGCTGAACTGTGTGTACTTAAGAGTGTTTTGTGTGTCTCAGTGTGTGTGTGAGAGAGAGAGAGAGAGAGAGAGAGAGAGAGAGAGAGAGAGAGGGAGAGAAAATGTGTGGATATACGTTTATTACTGTTTCATTGTCAGTCCTTTCTCACCCCCTCAGATAACATAATGTGTGCAATGCACTGTTAGCATGCCTAAACGCTTCACAGCATGTGTAAAACCAGTGTGTTTTCTATTTAGGGTTTGAGTATGAGAATAGTCTAACATGCCTCTGCGTTTGTGCCTGTGTGCATGGTATATATGTGTGTGTGTGTGTAATGAGTGTATAAAGAGCACACACAACGATCATGGCCATCTGCCTGAACTGGCCTGAAGCTCTGTTCCCATCTCTCTCTCTCTCTCTCTCTCTCTGCCTCTGCCTCTCTCAGGGCTGTTATATTCACTGTGTATGCTCTGGATGAGGGCAGGAGCTAACAGAGCCCACCTACATACAGAAACGGGCTGTATGGTTCTACACTGAACTGTACAGATGTGAAAATAGGAAAGAGGAGGAGCTAGCAGACAATTTTTATGAAGGTCTGCCAAAGGTCTCTAATAAGTTGAATTCAGAGTTGGAAAGACCTCTGACTGAACAGGAACTTCTTGTTGCCCTGTAGAGCATGGAGGGTGGAAAAGCCCTAGGCATTGATGGTCTACCTGTAGAGTTCTATAAAACCTTTTGGACAATGCTGGGTGAAGATTTGTTGGTTGTTCTAAATGAGAGTTTGGTTGAGGGTCTTTTGCTCTTGAGCTGTTGAAGGGCTTTTATCACCCTGCTGCTAAAGAAAGGTGATCTGTCAGAAAACTGGAGGATTAAGACCTGGAGACCAGAGTCTCTTCTCTGCACAGACCTTAGGTTCCTCTCTAAAACTTGCTACTAGACTGAAAGAAAAGATGGGGCAGGTCATCCACTTTGACCAGACCTACTGTGTGCCTGCTAAGTCAATACACAGACAGTGTATGTCTGATAACAGATGTTTTGGATGTCTCCAGTTTCCTGGAAATTAGCTTTGGCCTTGTATCCTTAGATCAAGAAAAGACATTTGACATGGTTGAACATACGTATATTCAAACCCTTGAAGCCTTTGGCTTTAGCTCAGATGTTATTGCAGTGATTTAGGTTTTGTACCAAACATCGAGAGTGTTGAAAATCAATGTTGTTTTGAGTGCCCCTTTTAAAGTCAGTCATGGTATATAACAAGGTTGTGTCTTATCTGGAATGTTATATTCTCTCTCCATTGAACCACTTTTAAATAAGTTGCGTTCCCAGACTAAAGGATTAGTATTACATCATGATACATTATCAGCCTATACAGATGATGTAATGATTATGGTTTATGTACAGAAATACATTGATAATTTAGTATCTGTTGTTAAAGACTTTTATCATAGAATCTATCATAAGAATGTAAGAAGAATCACATAAGCTGTCAAAGTGAATTGGGCACTTGCTGTTGGAAAATGGGATGGAAGCTTACTCAAATTACTTGATGGCATGATGTGGAAAAGGGGTGGAATTAAATACCTGGGATTACATTTTGGGGATGAGGCTGCACAACTGAAAAATTGGGATGGTGTAGTGAGAAAATAAGGGACAGATTAACAGAAAGTAATGGGCAGATTAACAAGATGGAAATATATCTACCCACAGATGTCTTTTAGGAGGAGGGTGTTGATTATTAATAATTTGGTCGCCCCAACTCTTTGCCATTGGCTGTCACGTGTGGATCCTCCTGTTGGGCTGCTGCATTGGAGAGAAGCCATCAAAGTGGACTTTTTTTGGGATCGGCTCCACTAGGTTCCACAAAGTGTCTTTTTCCCAACCCAAGCAGGAAGGAGGGCAAGGCCTGGTACACCTGTCAGGCAGACTGGCAACCTTTCGTCTGTAGTTTACTCAGAGATTCTTGGCCAGCAGCCTTGGTGTGGAGAAAGGTGAGCAGCATTATTTTACAGAGGGTTTATGGGTTAAGGCTAGACACAGCCCTATTCCTGTTGGACGGGAAACAGCTACGCCTGAGCGGACCATGGGCTGTTTAAAATATGATGTTCTTTTAAGCTCTGTAAACTAGAAAAGACAGACTCTCTTTATTGGCTGCTAGAGGAGCCGCTGATTAAAGGAGCACACACTGGGCCTTACCCAAATGCTGTATCCTTCAAGCGCAGTGAAACTGTAGTGCATAATAAAGGTGACAGGACTTAACCTGAGTAATATACAGGCAGTAGCCTCTTTGTTAGGTGAGAGGTCTAACCCCCACATCAACACTGTGACTGAAAGATGGAAAGACAGACAGATGGAAGAGGAGCAGTCATTGTTAAAGGACTATGGACTTGGAAAGATAGTGCCCAATAAGGGGGATCCATTTCCAAGGTGGGAATAACCCCAGATTTGAAGAACATGACAGGTCTGCTATTGGGCTTGGATGTATTACAGAATTTAAATGTACACAGTGTGAAAGGAAAAGTGTTGTATAAATGTTGTTAAAATGCTGGTTAAATCAGCACTGAATGGGAGGGCTGACACAGTGTAGAGAGAGAGGCCTGGCTTGGGTAAAAAAGAAAAACATCCAGTTTGGAGGGCTATACAAACCACCATTGACCAAACGGTCTGGAGATCTTCAGTTGAGAGTTTTACATGGGGCTGTGGCTATCAATGCTTTTGTTCCTCTTATCAATTCAAATGTCAGTGATAAGGGTGTATTTTGTGGACTCAGGGAAACTATCTTTCATCGCTTCTTGGAGTGTTTAAGGCTCAAACCCCCTTTTGAATTGCTGAGTCAGGTATCTCTTAATTTTGGGGGAAAATTTTGCTTCATGCTTTTATTTTTGGGGCAGGGTGGCAACCCTTTAATTTTCTTATTGGTCAAGCAAAACTTGCAATTTACAACAGAAGAAGGAACAGACTGGAACACAGAGGCGGTCAGGAAATCATAGCATTGTTCAAGGCACTGGTAAAGACTAGAATTATTGTTTAATTCAGTTTTTATACAGAAACAAAAGGCTTGGAAAGTTTATTCAACAATGGTACTACAGAGGTGTGCTTTGCGCTGCAGTAGATACGGAGTTGTTCTTTGCCAGTGTGTGATGTTGAGAGTGTTGGAGGTGATTCATTAAATGGGAGAGATGGCTTATTAAGGAATTAAATGTATGTCATATTTGTATTTGTTCTGTTGACAAAATCAAATCTCTCTCTCTCTCTCTCTTTCTCTCTCTCTCTCTCTCTCTCTTTCTCTCTCTGTGTCTCCAGGTCCCTTTTTATAGTCCTGGCAATACTGTTTGAGACCATACTTTTCCATATGCATTCAGTGCTGAACTCTCTCTTTGGAGCTTTTTATTCTTCTTTGGTGTAAATGTGTTACACTGTTATTGGCTCACTCATATCAGCCCATAGAGGCCTTTAAAGGATATTTCCATAAACAAGCTAAGTCTTGCCACAGTGATTTTTATACAAAACTGTTTCATCACCGATGGAATGTGGAAAGATGAAAGGAAAACAGAGGGGTTTATAGTACTACTGTACTGTGCACTACAGTTTAAATGAGCATAAAGACAAGACATTTGGAACAAATGCCATAGAAACTGAGTCACAGAGGAAAATGGCCTTTCAGGCTACATTTATGCTTTTACTACACCTGCAGCTCATTCATTCACCCACCTCAAATCATCTTATACAAGACTACCTCATACAACACACTCGACACACTAACACAACTGTGTTTCATGTATGGCGTAATGAAACTAGCACATATGATAGTCACATCCAAAATATTGCCCCAGGAGAGATGAACTCCTACACACCATGGTACCCAGAAACAAAATATTGTCTTTATGTACCATTCCTGTCAAATATGAGCTCTTTAGTCTCAAGATCACTGGTGTTTCAACTGCTTATCACTCTATTAGGTTGATACTCATGTTAAAGTGGATTCTTCTGTTTATTTCAACTTCAACCTCCACTTACAGTGTGTTTCTTAAGCTTTGTTCTGAGTACCCAGAACTCTGTACATTTTGGCTTTCTCCTCTTCTCTAACACACCTGCTCCAGGTCATCCAGCAGTAGCTAATTGGCTTATGAGAGGAATCAGGTATGTGAGAGCAGGAACTGCTCTGCTCTGTGAGTCCCCAGGAGCAGGAAAACACTTTGCTAACAGGCCCTGCCTCATACGCTGCTGGACCTGGGAGAAGAAAAAAATCATTCAGAGATATGAGGTAGTTTTTCTTTTGTAGCCTTTAGCAAAATAATTTTTCCTAAAGCTTTGAAAAGCTACTGAATGACATTTCTGAAAAATTGGAAGAAGTTATGGACCTTTCTCAAACTTTCTTAGCCTACCAAATTTCAGGGGGAAATGTCAGCTAAACTAATGGTGGAACAGCACAGTTACAGCTGGTGGGCTCTGGTAGCTGGTCACTCTAAGGCCTTTGAACTTAAAATGTGAATACAGCCATGTGTTAATTAATCTACTCCCGTTTACAAAGACAAAGCTGCTCTCTCTCCCTCTCGCACCCTCTGTCTGCATATGTTAATGAGTTGGTGCAGTACTGTCTCTCTCATTGCAGATGTAGGGTCTGGTGGTTGGATGCTTGTAAGGACATGGTACAGACCCTTTCAACTTCCTCTAGGAGCAGAGGCTGAATCTCATTGGTTTCTTTGATGTTGTAGATGCAGGGTCGTCAGGGGTCAGAGCGATGAGCGGGGGGAGGAGGAGGAGGAGGAGATTCTTGGGGTTTAGCTGAACATTGAGTCACTTTTGGTGACCCCATCGCACACACCCCAAGGACTCCATCGCCGTGGGACTGAGTTTGCACTGTGTTTGATTATAACAGTTCTCTAATCCTACAAGTTCCCCATTCAGCTCTCACTGTGAAGTGTACCATTTACTCCACTGTTACTGAGTCAACAGTAAACTGTGTGTTCTGTTTGAATAGTAAGGATCCTACTGCTTTTCACATGACTGTAGTCATTTGAATTATGATAGTGACAGTCTCTTTTTTTTGGTATGATTGGAAGAGGACTCCTCTGTCTAGGTTTCTTTAAGTTCATATTTATTCAGAATTAAGAATGCTGCAGTGCTCCATAAACACATGAATCAAAACAAGGTGAAAAATCTGTATAAATAAATAAATCTGGAAATGTTGAACCCAGTGAATAAATTAATAAAAAAAAATCTATAAAAACAGAAATAAATGACAACTCTTGTTTTCATCATTTCCCTCTCAAATAATGTTTTGACATTTAGCTTACTAATGCACACTCATCTAGGGAGGCATTTTTGCTTACACGACACAAACAAATAAGAGGGAAAAAAAACAAACAAGCAAATAAATCAAAGGTGATGTATTTTTCTGTCATTGTTTCCTGCAGAGGACTGGTTACGGTAACATACTGTGTAGACCCACTGGAACTGCCCAGAAACATGCGTTTTATTTCCCAAAGCATCCAGTTACAATTCATGTTCAAAATCAAATCCTATGCCCTAAAAAAGTCTGCCTGTCCATCTTCTACTCTGTGCTAATAACTCCATATAGCAGTGAGGATGTGATTTAACACCGGTAAAGATGTTGTTTGACACACGTTTTAGTCGTACAAATACAGCTCATGTTATCAACACAGTCTCTTGACTTCGTAAGGTGTTATGACCTCAGACGAGGCTTGTGAACAAGGGCAGAGAAACAAACAAACAAACCAGATCAAAGTTTTTAGGCCACATATCACCTGCAGCTCTCTACTCAGATCAGGACACATGCTAAAAATTCACATGGCATCTTGTGACGGCTGCGTGACCTTTAATGAAAGGCATAGTGCCGTCGAGGTGTGACAAATTCTGCACAGCCACACAGTTCCTGTAAAGGTGGCACTACGTGTGTAAGACTTTCAGAGCCTGCGTTGTCAAAGAAATGGGAACCACTGCTCACAGCACCCAGTGGTAGCCCACCAGCAGCAAGGCAACAGCACAGCAGAAGGCAGAGCAAGTCACTTTAAACTCCAAACACAGCATAACACAAAACAAATAAAGCATAGAACACAACATAACAAAAAAAATGTATTTCCTTCTTGGAATCTGGAGGTGAGACTAGAGGTGCAGGTGTGGCTGTGAGATGTGGAGAAGGTAGAGCACTATGGAGAGGTTTCCAGGAATTTGCCTGGGAAAGACGAGGCTTATACATACAGCATTCCAATCTGCCGACAGTTACCTCCAGTTACCGTGGGAAACAGACAACCAGAGCACCAGCAGGGGTGCCATAAGGACCTAACTCAGTTCGGTCTCTGTGCTACTTTAGTTTTGATTGGCATATCATCCTGGATTCTCAGGTAGTAAACAGGGAACTATGAACTGAATAGCATACAGTGTGCCCTAACTGTTCAATACATTCAATACATTTAATTATTCTTGGTACTGAACTCAGCACATGCGCAGGGTGTTGGAGTCATTGATATGTGAACTGGATGTAGAGGTATGAACATATGACTGCTCCATGTTTTTGGCTTTGCTATATGGCAAACAAGGTGAACAGTGTAATTTTTCTACTCTGCCAAAATGAGAACATCTCCACTACATGGGGCAGCCTGCACACTGTGCTGTGGTATCCTCACTGTGCATTCAGAGAGCAGGGGACCAGACTCACTCACTTACCATATAACATTCAGGCAGTTTTGACACACTATAGGATAAACTGTGTCATGCCTTCATTAACTGTTCTAATCCATGTGACATTTCGAACACACGGAGTGTGGCCTTTTCGTTCAGAGGCAACTGAGCTGAATGTACACAATGATGCCTCTTCTCATCACCAACCTTGTCCACTCAACATTTACGAATTTGAACAAATGTTACTGGGGATACTTCACATGATTTTGATGAGCAGCTTAGCAGCAGAACGATATTTCAACCATGTGTTGTTTAATATCTACTTTTCTATAGGCATATAGGCATAAGACTGTCTCATTTAGTGTTTCCTTTCTTCTGGGAGAGACAGTGAAATGGACAAAGACAGCTCTATTTGCTGGCAGATGTCCTAAAGGCATTGAGAAGACAGCTGTTGATGTTAAGCTGTATGAGAAGTGAAAACAGGGTTGGGTTTGTGTTACCAGTTTGGTTGACAGTTGGATTGCATGATTTCCAGCAAGTTGTAAGGACCTCTCACAAGCTTTTTTTATTTTTTTATTTCAGACACAAATTGCTTGGGGGCTGGTAGATGATCAGAGATCATGAGAAATAATCTGGAAAGACAGAGATGCTGGTAGGACAGACAGATTAAATGCAGAGATAATGAGATATGGGAACTGACGAGTGGGGTATGATGATTAAAGTGTAAAAGAGGTGGGGTCTGGTTAGACAGGTAGTTATGCAGACAGTGGGCAGGCCTAGGGTCAGAAAAGGTCATTAACTGACATCATGCCCAGCAGAACTGAGACAGGACATGATGTGGAAGGACAAACTGGATCTGGCCAGGAACCGGATATCTCTGAATTTCTGTGGACTTAACCCCAGGGAAAGGAATGAGAGGAGGAGAGACATACGAAGGGTACAGGTTGCATGTCAGGCTATATGCTGTGATGAATGGCCAGCCGTACCTGGCTGCAGTGGTATGACTAAAAGAGAAAGGCAGAAAGGAGCACAGGCATAAGGGCTCCCTGAAACATCAGGTCCCCACCAAACACACAGGCCCTGTTTACACTTGGTTTTAAAATACATCTTGGGCGATCGGATCACAAGTGGACAGACGAGACACATTGCTGTTTACATCTGTGTCTATCATGCGTCTCCAAGGTGTCCAGTTGACCACTTGTGTTCGGATTCCGTTACTGCTACGTCACTTTTGCTAGAAGGTTATAACGCTAGAAGGTTATAACGTTAGTCTCTGTCTGGGATGCATCAGGACGCATTAGCAGTTCCACTACAAAAGATATGTGGTCAAATGCGTCCCAGACCACCTTGGCAAGTGGTGTGAGTGATCAGATCACAATGGGTCTTGGTGGTCGTTTACACTTGTGTTTAGCGCTGTCCACTTGAGATCCAATCGCCCAAGACGCATTTTAAAACCAAGTGTAAACAGGGCCACAGAGAGAACTAAACCAGAGTAATCAGGGCTGAAGACGAGACAGGAGCACTGACTGATCACTGATCCCCAAAACCAACTCAGCCTGCTTAGAATATCTGTCACCACTAACTTGGCTGAATGAGAATGTTTTCAGTCTAGACTCAATGATTGAGAGTGTGTCTGAATCCCATACACTTGTTGGAAGATTATTCCAGAGTGAATGATTACTGCCTTCTGCATTGCTGGATTTTAGGGAGCTGCTAGAACTTACCTTGTGAATGAGGCAGAGGGCTTGGTATGAACCCAAGGAAAAAAAAAATGGAGAACAAGCCAATAAGGAGTCAATGTTTGTTCACCTATTAATTTACAGGATAATACAGAATTTAAGATTGTGGGGGACACCTACACGTATCACGTATGTGATGCAGGACAGTCTTATGGCTGAACTGGAGAAAGAAAACCACTCTACTACTCTACTCTACTCCAGCCTTTCCAGTGTGGACATCGCAGACACTCATTTATCATGTAACACAGGAAGGTCTGGACTAAAATCAGCTAGGTATACTCTTAAAACTTTAGCAGGATAAAATTGCAAGTTATCCAATCTCTGATATCCTTTAATTAGGCTGTGGAGAACAGTGAAAGTTGGTGCGGTTTAACCGGTATGTTTTTCTGTATGCTGTCAGCAGGAAGATGAGTGAATATTCTTACAAATATTGTCACTCACAGCAAATGTACATCAGGAGAATGGAAGCAACCTGAGAACTGATCACTGAAAGACTCCATGGCTTCATCAGAGTATATTAATAGGGTTTTTCATTTACACATCAAAATAAAGTACTTAGATGCTTAGATCGGATCTCATCTGGCTGAGTGCCTTTGTTCTTGTGCCAACATAACTGCCTGGCTTTTCAAAGTGCACATGATGGTCTAAAGTGTGAAATGCTGCACTTAGATCCAACTGCAAAAGTGCTGATGTATATCCACAGTCAGAGGGCAAAATGAAGGCATCCAGTACTTTGAAAAGAACAGATTCTAAAATTTGATCACATCAAAAGCTTTTTTTTTTTCTTTAATTTTGTGAAAATAAGGTGAGGACAAATGATTATGAGAATAGTGGTGGTAAGCTCCAGCAGACAGGGAACTCAAAACTGCTTTCAATCTCACATACTGCATCATGCATGTTCAGTTGTAGAGGGCTGAAAAATAATGATCACTTGGTACTGTTTAGGGACAAATTCTATGGACTGGGGGGTTTATTCGTGTGACATTTTAGTTATATCCTTATTAAAGTCAGAATAAAGTCTAAAAATGAGAACTGAGAGGTGCTGGCCAAGAATCTTTGAAGTATACACACGTCTGATTTTAGAGAGCATGTTCTTCTCAGCAGACCTCTCATTGTTCTATTCATATTGACTCTCTGCAGTTCAATACTGATTGGTATAATGCGCAGAGCATTTCACCGTCTTTAGAACTGTTAATTGGTCAGCCATTCTGATGCATCAGATCAGGACTGATTAGCATTGGATTTGTTTTAGAGAGGACATTATCACATGTCACTTTACACCCAGTAAGCTCTCTCTCTCTCTCTCTCTCTCTCTCTCTCTCTCTCTCTCTCTTTCTCCCTCTCCCTCTCTCTTTCACACACACACACATGCACACGCATGCGCACACACACACACGCACGCACGCACATGCACACATTTACATGCATGTACACACATGTACACACACACATGCACGCACACACACGCACGCACATGCACACATTTACATGCATGTACACACATGTACACACACACATGCAGGTGCACACACACACACACACACACACAGGCACCATACAAACATTAACGCATACTTAAATTTTGTATGCCATGTGAGTTGGAGCTCATACAGACTCACACACACAAACCTTCACGCACAATCAATATCATATAATCATAAAACATGCTCCCGCCCACTCATATATCTCATGACAAGTGTCTTAGTGTGTAAAGGTGTGTTTCTCCTACACACTTGCAGTTCTCCCTGCAGACCTACAGTAAACACTCTGCTGTCTCTTAACGGCAAGGACGCGATACGACAATCCAGCATAAAGAATCTTACAACAGTTTTTCTAAAAATGATTTGACAGGAACAGACCCGCAGAGATTCTGACGACGCACTCCAAACACAAACAACACCATTTGTTGTGTCTGCTAATTAATGTGACAGGACTGAGAGAGGAGGAGTGCACATCTGAACAACGCCTTCCACCGCATTAATAAAACTCGCCGTCTCTCCTTTCACGGCCACGGAGCGCACAAGTCCTCTGTTCAGAGCTAGGAATAAATGGTTCAGTTGCTATAAGTGCACTTTTCACTTTTCATCATTCAAATGAACTGTTGCATCATGGTTCTGAAGAGGCACACTCAGATAATCAACAACAGCTGTGCACTTTGTCACCAGACATTATGGACACATGCATCTTGCAAAACACCTTTGGTGAGTTGTTGACATCAGTGAAAATGAGGAAAGTAGTTGTGTTGCGAGAAAACCATTGGCAGAGAGGGTTTAGAGAGAGAGAGAGGGGTGGGGGGGTGGGCACAGCCTGGCAGAGAAGGGAAGTGGTGCCAAGCACGCCCACAGGAACCCAGCACTACATCTTTCTTCACTGTCATCACAATTTGTTTCTTAATTAGATTTGGGCAGCCTGTGGTTCCAGCCAGAGAGAGAAAAAGAGCAAGGGAGTGGAGAGAGGGAAAGAGAAGGAGCTGATTTTTCTGCAGGTGATAAATTATGTTTATGGAAACAGGAGGCACAGACTCCCCATACTGCTGCCTCTACCTCAGTCAGGGGACTGACAAAGAACCCATCTCTGACTCCTGTTTGCTGTTCCTTCTGTGTGTGTGTGTGTAAGAGAGAGAGAGTTTGAGTGTTTGTGGTAGCTCTGTGCGGATTTGCATACGTGTATTTGTTTACGTACCTGTGTGTGTGTGTGTGTGTGTGTGTGTGTGTGTTTGTCTTCCTGTCCTCTCTCTCCTGTTTTGCATTGCTCCTGCCACCCAAAGCTAATCTATCATTCCGGTGACACAGCCCACAGCCAGTTTCCAAACGTCCAGACTTCATCCAGTTAGAGGAAGGCTCTGTACAAGCCTGTGCTCTCTACCACATTCAGATGGGTCACCAGGGGCACTGAAGCAGTAGGACTCACAGTATGCTTAAACATGTAATGACATGTCACTGTACGTTTGCTGTATGTATGATGTATAGGTACGGACCGATATTTGCACAGAGGAGTAATACCAGAATTACTTATGCACGTGTGTGTGTATGTGTGAGTGAGACTACCACATCTATTTGTGTGCAGATGCACAGTTTACAAGTTAGTTACTGGTGTGTAGAAAAGTGTTTTATTTGTGAGAAAATAAATGGCATGGAGCCGCCTGTAGAAGCCTGGTAATCCCAAAGCAATCAGAGACTGGCTGATTGAAAACAGACAGACAGATAAGGAAGAAAAAAAGGGGGGGGGGCAGAAAAACAAAAAAACGAAAAAAGAAACATGCTGGTCACACTGTCCTTCAAATTAACATTGGCCAAAAAAGAGAAAACATTAGAAGATGGGATTAAAGAAGGATGAGAAGAAAAAAGCAGGTCATTTACTAGTGGGATGGACAAAGATTTGAATTAATCTGACAGAGGACAGACATTTCAGGGCAAACAAACCCGAACCCAGGAAAAGCTTTTAATTGTCCTTATTTATCTACAAAAGCAGCATATCACACTTCTAAGCACTTATGCATTCAGAGCAGGTTTAATTCATATTTAATTCATACTTAATTTATATTAGCAGGGCCAGACAATCCACTTACAAGGGCAAAATGCAGGTTTTAGGCATGTAAATAAACACACAAACAGTCCATTAATCTAGCCAACAGACAAACAGTGGATTGGCTTTTTTAAAAGCTATTGTATAGCTGAGAGTGAAACTATGCTAGATTTTTTTTTTTTTCAAGCAAGTCCATGTCAGTCGACCATATTCTAGTGTCATCCAGCCTTTCTTACATTCAGTTAATGAAACACATCTCCTGATTTGTGCATAATTCCCAGTCGAAAGGAAAAAAAAACAAAAAACCCAGACAAACCAGACAAGGGCGAGGCTGAGAAGACAAACCTAATGGAGCCTGAGGGAAGAGTTTGTAACGAGGGGCAGATAGCAGGTACTTCTCATCTTGGAAAGGAAAGGGAATGGAAGGAAACAATGATAAAAGAATTACAGAAGAGGGAGGGGGAAAAAACAAGATACAAGACTTGGGTTTTTCCATTAGCACTCTTCACCTATCATGGTTGACCAGAAACATGGGCGGGCATGCACGCACACACACACACACACACCATCAGACTCCATTTTCATTTTCATTAATCTCAAAACCCTCTGTCCCTGAACACGCACATGGAAATGCATTTCAACTCTGACTTGTGGGATATGTCTGTAAAACACATGCCAGTATACACAAAGAGCAAAGAAAGACCAGGAGAGTATAAACCTCTTAAAATGTTTGCTACCCCCCCCCCCCTTTCTCTCTCTCTCTTACACACACACACACACACACACACACACACACACACACACACATCTGCTGAAGTATGGCATTTAGCTTCTGGAAGACTTTCGTTTCCATACTGTCTGACCTGGACTTAATTAGACATCTAGACAGACACCCTGCAGTCGTGGGACCACTCACTTACCCTGTCGAGCCCCCCCAGTTTACCCACTCCTTTCAAGTCAGGTCATACAGATGTGTAGAGATGTGGTTGAATTTTTGCAGTCATGACAGGATCAGTCATGGACATATATTGATTTGTTCAGAGAATCTCCCCAGAGCCTCAGGCAGTCCTCAAAGGAGCCTAGATATTCGACCTTCGACCTTGCTTAAAGTGAGAAAGAAGGGCAGGGGAGACACATGAAAGTTAGAATTTGCTTTTCATCTCTGCACCCTTTCTCTAGTCTTTTATTTACTCTGTTTTTATTTATTCTCTCCATCCTTATCATTGCACTGCATGTCCTTCAGTCTGAACGGCTTACAGTGTCCAGCCAGCTTTCTCTGTTTCTCACTGGTTTGTGCCACTATGAGCTTGTGGCTTTAAATTCAGTTGAGGACTAAGGCTGTTTTCTTTGCGCAAGGTTTACCCATCAGTTTGTGATACACAGCATTGGTTTTCAAATCCGGGCCTGGACAGAAATTTCCTAAAGCACTGTTAACACTGGATGTGTGAGAAGTTTTAGTATTTCCTTCCCCAAACTAATCATGCTCTTCCTTCCTGTAGCACCTGTTCTGTGATCAGTGAATAGCAGTCATAAGTAGTTACACGCAGAGTACGAATTATACAGTGACAATCAGGGGGGTCAACTTTTTCTCCGGAGCTATATAGCATAGGATATATAAATGTTTCGACCCCCCCGAACTGTTGTTTTTACCTCTGCTAGGGGGGTCCAAGTCTTAATTAGAGGGGTCAGACCCACCCACCCCCCCTAATTTGAACCCTGGTTACAGGTCATCCTACCTGAAAAGGCATTTTCTGAATGGTGAGATGTGACAACTGAAGAACCTTTGACTCCAGCTGCATTTTTTACTGCATATCCAAAATTCCTCATACCCTATTTAATCACATGACCTCTTCCGCTGGAAGTGCATTATGAGGGCGTCTATGGCTGGATTATTGTGCTTCCTTCTCTCCTATACAATATGGCAGAAAAATGGCAGCACCTCATTCAACATATTCCATGAACTTACAGCTAGAGGCAACTCACTCACATTTCGTTTTAAAGAGACTTTCCACTTTCTCTCCTGCTCCTTCACTTTTAAACAGTTATAAAGCATTTCCCTTCCTCCTGCTCTCTCTCAGGCCGTGGTGCTATACAGTGATGGCCTTGTTAAGGATTCATGCATACAAACACATTGTCTGTACTTTAAGTTCTATTACATGCAGATAGATATTACTGTGTGGTGTGGGAGAGAATCATCGTCCGTGTTCAGACTCTTGTATTTACAGAGCTCATTTGCATAGAATGTGTGGTGTTTTCCCTGGGTACATGATGCCTCATATAGGTCTATTTATCCCGCCTGCTAACTCTGTTCATATACACCCCACCCCCCACACACCCCCATGCACCCTCATGCAGTTCTATCAGACTTATTAAGAATTAATTGGGCTGTTTGAAGCACCGTCATAACATTGTCTATCAGACAAGCCTCTTTATTTTGTCTCGGGAGGTTTGTCACACAGACAGTGAGAATGAGGTTTGCTGTAATGAAGAAACCCTCCCCTCCTCTACAATCCCACCTCTTTAAACTGTCTGACCCTGTCCCTCCCCCTGTGATTGGATGGAGGACAGAAAAACACAAAAAGGCTGAATACACAAGCAAAGCGTGCAACATGCTTAGAAGGCATAGCCACATACCACCTGATCTGACTGTTGTTACATAATTATTGAGGTACTATTACCATACAATTGCAAAGTCTATTAAAAAAAAATAATAATGAAAAACTGAACGGAATATGGAATAAAATATGTACAGGATGATGTACTTTTGGATAGACAAATTTGGATAGGGTAGTAATAGTTTGTTCTCTCCTAATTATGAAAATGATTTATGTCTTAATTAATGTTCAAAATGTTCAATGCTCTATTAGCCCAAGGCAGCACTTAAAACAAAGCAACAACAAAAAACAGCAAAAACAAACTGAAAGAAGAGCTTCAAAGTTCCATATTTGAAACTAATAAGATGAGAAATGACATTATACCATTACAAAATGGACAGTTTGCACAAGCACGTTAAAATCTCACTAATGACCATAATTATCTGCAGCAACAGGGGCTAAACACTACAAATCAAAGCATCTTTGCCCAGATAATAATGGAAATAACACACAGCATCATCACCATAACTGCTGCCCATATATGTGATTACATCAATTAGTCCTCACAGCAGGAGTCCAGGCTCTCTTAGACACCTGCCAGTCAAAGTGCCCTCATCCAATTAACTGCTGATTAAAGAGGGAAGACCAGTCTCCATTAAAACCTCACATCGGTGTAAAGGTAGTGGACTTTAGAACTGAGCCAATAGTTCACCCTACAAAAGAAAGCCTTGTTGTATCCAGTCATGGATTTAGACATGGCCTGAACTGTGTCTGACCACTGAGATGTTGAGAGACAGTTCACTCTTTGTGATTAGCTCAAAGAGTAAATAATTCATATGTGACTGGTTCGATGCAGCACAACAAAGCCAATCCGTGGAATGTCTTCATCCCAGAGAATTCAGTAATGCCCTTCCCTTCCATGCCATGACAGATTAATTATCCCTTACTCCGATCAATATCTCTCTACATCGATTTCTTCGATTTCTGCATCCGTGCTCTTCCTTTCTCCAGTCATCTGCACTCTTTCTTACTATCCTTCGTGTCATGGACAGGATGGACAGCATTAGTGCAGATGTAAATGGATTAGGGAGATTACTTCACTTGGGGCAGGTGGTAGATACCGCTAGCAGGAGGAAAGGATTAATACAGAAAATGAGATGGAGACAGTGGAACCTCCCACAGGCAACTACGTAAAAGATGAGGTTCAGCAAAACAGTGATTGTCATACGATGAGCTCAAACAGGATGGCAATGGATCCCAATACAAAGTGCATCTTAAGATCCTGGAGCAGCCCAAGGGGCCTTGTGTGAAACAATGACTCACGGAAGATTAACTGGCTCTTTCAATGTATACTTGCCAGCTTTTTTTCTTTGAAACGGTGTCTAAACAAATTTTTATGAAGAAATGTGGAACACATTTAGCTTCTGCCAATGTAGATTCAGTTTAACAGACTTTGTATCCAAACTTTAAACATCACTGAGCATTGATAAACAAACAGAGGTGAGTAATTAATAATGCTGTGGAAACCTAGGCATTATACAAGGACCTTTTGTTAGAGTTCAGTGTTCTCTATCTTGCCACTCGTCCTACCTGTCTCCTTCTTTCCCCTATCAACTGTTTTTTCCCCTTCTTTGTTTTTCCTTAAGTCTTCTGAAGTTTTTGGAATGTCAGAAAGGGGAGTCTTTGCAGTTTCTGAGTTTTCTTTTCTTTCCTTTAACCAACATCCTTCCGCTGCTGGGTGGATATGATTTAGGGCTGAAGCATAGTGTGTTCACAAATTTCAAATCCATCTACTCATAAACGTGTCTGCTGCAGAGGTGAAGTGAACTTAAACAATCCTGGAAATGGAATCAACAATTTTAAGGAGGGGTTTTCTGGACATGCTGGTGATAATAATAATAAAAAATATTTAAGGCTCCTCCCATTGTGACCACAAAGCTGCACCTCCCAAAAGGTCATTCATGTGTGCAAAAACTGGGCACTTTCTTCAAAGCAAATTGCTTCCTTTCTTCTTTCTCTTGAAATTGAAGGATAGCTCCTCCCAGTTTGGTCTTTCTCACCAATGCTCCATGCTCTCCACCTGCGTCTTTCCACCCACAACCCCAGCAGGGCAAAAAGCGAAGGATGATGCGGATTTTTGGACATTTGTGTTAGACTAATGTGAAATCAAAACATGCAGAGATTTTGACTCTGTAGAGGGTGACTGGAAGGCTAGAGGAGAACTCATGATGCCGTATCTGTGTGTTTTCTCCTCCTTATCCTCCCTGTCTATATGTTGACAGGAGGGGACGAAAACAGGACCATCAAATATGAGGGCTTTATCTCTTAACCAGCACTGTCTCTCTGTCTCTGGTTTAGTCTTTTCTTTTTCTCTATGTCGGCTACCTGCAGCAAACGCAGAAATGCATATACTCCTCTCTATTACTAGATAGTGTGTTCATTCTTCTCTCTCTCTCTCTCTCTCTCTCTCTCTCTCTCTCTCTCTCTCTCTCTCTCTCTTAACTCCTTTATATGGATCAGTTTCTTGGGGGGAGCGCACAGGTGCTCTCTGCTGCTGTGTGGAATGTGTGTGTGCCCCCTTGGGGAATTCATTCAGCCACCTCCTCCTCCACTGTCTCCATTTCTCTATCTCTCCCTCTTTTTCTCCTCTCTGTTTTGTTCCTCAGTTTGCTTGGTTGGGTAAATGCCCGCAGTTGCTTTGATCCTGGGCATGTAGTAATAGGAAAGGATAATATTTCAGTGTAGCAATAGGAAAGGATAATATTTCAGTGTAGGGACAGAGCTGCACCTCTCCTCCAGCTCTCTCATGGTTTGACCTGTCTGGACAAAAGGAGACATATCAAAGTTTTAACCTCATTGTGGATGAAAAGGGGGAAAAACAGAAAAAAGGTAGTAGTGTTCCAAATGAACTTATTCTGAACTTCCTTTTCCTCTCTGACATTCACGGCGAACAGATGAACACAGATTCTTGAAGGGTATTTGAAAGAGAGAGAAAGAAAGTCAGAAAGAGAGCTTTGATTTTTTGTTTTTTCATCTAGCAATTTGACCAAAATGTCATGATTCTGGATTGATCCAGGAATACCCCACTCCTAACCGTACTTTGGGTACCTCCTTTTGGAGGTGTGTTTCCTTTTCTTAGCTCCAGTGCCACCTGATCCCTTCCCTTTTTGCCCTGTGGGTTGTTGTTTCAAATGCCATGCCATGCATCACTGCTAGCATCTCTCCTCTCCCTCAGCCTTCTTAATGAGCCCTGCTGCTAAGTTTCAAGAAGTCCTTGATATCTTGCCCAGGCTGCGTGCTTTCATCAAATCCCTATTTCTCCTCCTCCATTGCACCTTCTGCCTTGAAACCAACCCACACTGCCCACGAGACCTCCTCCTTTCCCTTAGCCTCATATCTGTTGCAATCAAATCACTGAACCAACAACCAAGTCAGGAACAAAAAAGACCGAAGCCATTGGACCATCCCACCCTCTTCGCCCACCACCTGTCTTCCTCTGTCCCTGAAAACCCAGATGAAAAATCCAGAGTTGGGCAAATGTTTGGGCGATTTCCCCTGAACCCCCCCCCCCCTTTCCAGATCCCCCAAAAATAACTTTTCAAAGTCACAAAAGTGAAAAATCGACCTTTTCAGCATCATGTGTTTTGGTTCTGTGTCGTTATGAAAGGGTGTTTGATATTGCTGAGGAGTTTATCTTTACTCTCATTCTGCATATGGTTTAGGGAACTGTAATACCATCGATCCATTTTAATGTTCCGGCTGTGTTCAGCTGATTGAAGTGATAACGTTTGCTGAGGGTGTTAGCGTTCAGATGCGAGTTTGCAATTCTCTCTCATGTCTCGCGGATTTCGGTTTACTCTTGGGGAGGTTAAGCTGAAATAATGGGGGGGGGGGGGGGGGGCTTTGGTAAATAAGCCAGTCTTTGTTTCTCTTCTGATATTTGCTTTCAGCTCAGCTGAATGTTCCCCCATGAGCCATCTGTTGGGGGTAGGGAGGGGGATTCATATTTCGACTATAGTTTTTTTTTTTTTTTTTTTTGCTACCACACTTTTGAAAGATGATTAATGAACGTTAAACCTGAAACCAACAAACAGGTATGGCATCAGAAATTCCATGTAGTTTGTCTGATGTTACACTACACACACACACAGAGAGAGAGAGAGAGAGAGCGACACAAAACAAAACAAAAGAAAAGAAAAACATAAAATTAATATCATGATGCTTTTGCTATCGTCTGAATCCCAGTGGCAATGTATAGAATGCTATAACTATTAATTCCCTCCATTGCTTTGGAGAAAATATGTCCAGCATCTAATGGGTATTAAATTCAAAATCAATGGCACTTTTTTTTTTTTTACCTTAGGGACCTTATGGTCTCCATTGACATGTTGGACCTTAATGGTCCTGAGCCATTTGCCTCACTGGACCCTGAGGGTCTATGGGAATTGGATTTTTGAAACATCAGAGAGAAGGACAAGTCACGGACATGGCAATGTTCACTTATGAATATCATCATTTAAAGCATGTATGGAGTCATGGGGGCATTGTCAGGTATGGAGCTGAGTCTGGACTCCCATGTCTCTTGTTACAGGGATCCATTTGGATATTTTTTTTATTGTTTCTCTGTGTTATTTGGTGAGTCACCCAACACAGTGACTTCAATCAGATGTTCCAACTTTTTTCCTTATTCCCTCCCTCTCTCTCACTCTCCCTCTCATATCACAGTGTTTGCATATCCTGATTCCAGCTCCCTTTTTGATGCAATGCTTCCATGAAATCTCGGCTTGCTCTTTAACCCTACTGAGATGAAAGGAGGCAAAAGAGAGGGGGAAGATAGAAAGACAGTTTCTGTTCTCTGAAATTCTGCATGACCACACACACACACACACACACACACACACATGCATACACACACAAACAGACAAACAGACAAGCACAAACAAAACAAATCAAAACAAAAACAATAACATCATAATGAATTGTGAATAAATTAAAATCCTAATGCTCTTTCACACTAGAATATATCAATACTATGATCATTTTTTTGGGATTGCTTTACCTCAGTATTGATGTTAAACAATATCTTTGCCTACAATATTTTTAGTTACTATTCATTTGTCTTCAAAAATGAAAAGTGTAGTCTAATGAAAAGACTAGGTCCTTCTAGAGGTTTTATGAGAATAGAATAGGGAATACCTCTATAGTCATTTTCAGCAGCTGTAGATGCTTTTAATAACAGTTTAATAACATGCTAATAACATTAGCCACTTCTCCAGCTGAACTCTGGCAGTGGGGCATTCTCAGCTAGGCAAATGGGTGATGTGTTGGCGGCATAGTCACAAACCTAAATCTTTTCAACAATGGCTCGACCATTCTATAATCCACAGGCTTGTCCTCCATGCGACTCACTTTACCAGACTCCCCAGTCTACCTGCTAGTCTCCCAGACTACCCACCAGTCTCCCAGTCTACCTGCCAGTCTCCCAGTCTACCTGCCAGTCTTTCTGCCTGTCTGTAATCACGCAAGTTTTCAGACTGGAAGGAAACACTGACTGTGTATTCACAAACCCACTATTTTTCCAGACCTCATTCACTTGTAAATGAGGTCTGGAAAAATAGTGGGTTTGTGAATAGAGCCACTTCTCTCAGTATACATGTATTTATGTAGTTGATCTTTACCTCCCAAAGCTCCTACACATTTATTTAACCATGTTTTTCAAGAGTCAAAGGGACTAATTAAGTCAGTTCCACTGTGCAAATCATTTGACAATGCTTTTCGACAGCACAAGATTTTCACATCAGACTTTTGTAGGTGTTTTTTTCAATATTCAGTAATGGTCATACAGATTTCTATCTGAGTTTTCACCCCAGACTGCATAAAACACTTATCCTAACTCTTTGTCTTGTAAATGTAGACAAATACCTGTAACCTGTAATATTCAGCCAAGTAGCTATAACATTCAACCTCTGAATATTTAGCAAACTCTCCAACTATTGTCACTTTAGATGAATCAATACTGTCCCATACACCCACTGATACCAATCAATACATTTGTTCTCATAGCCAAATACCACAACAAAATGGCCCAACTTCATTCCAATAATCAATCAACAGCTGTGATGTCACCCTCCCATTTCAACAGCTGATTTGTCATTTGTGTGGGCTGGTTGATATTAGCCTGTGACTTTTTGGGTTAAGAGAAAGGAATCGCTCCCAGTGCTGAGGTCACGAGTTTGGATTTCATCTTCACTGCTGAGCAGCTTGGGCAACTGGAGGAACTCTACGGACTGTCCTCTGAAGGGCTCAGCCAGACGTTTGTGTGCTGGACGGACTGAATGGACGGGTTCAGGGTCAGGTCAGGTGATGGTGGGGACCTGTGATAGTAGATGGAATTGGACATTCAAAACTGGGAGAAAATGGGATAAAAATCCAAGAAAAGAAAAAGCATGAATAATGTATTGACATGTGTTTTAATGTTGAAGGTATTTCAAATAATCCCCCTCAGATTATTGTACCAAAAGTAATAAAAAGCTTTTCTTACCATGGCACTCACAGCAGCCTGTGTTAGTGAGCCATCCTCCATCTGTTATGCCATGTCCTAAGGTGAAGGGATGTGTATACTCAAGGTCACAGCTCATCCAGGCTCATACTGCTGTAAATGGTCCAGTGCATGCCAGGCTCATACTGCTGTAAATGGTCCAGTGCATGCCAGGCTCATACTGCTGTAAATGGTCCAGTGCATGCCAGGCTCATACTGCTGTAAATGGTCCAGTGCATGCCAGGCTCATACTGCTGTAAATGGTCCAGTGCATGCCAGGCTCATACTGCTGTAAATGGTCCAGTGCATGCCAGGCTCATACTGCTGTAAATGGTCCAGTGCATGCCAGGCTTGGACTGCTGTAAATGGTCCAGTGCATGCCAGGTGGGCACCAAACTCATCTCTCTGAATGAAAGTTAACAGTGCCTGTGCTAGTAATTACTAGTAAAGAAATAAAGATGATTATTTATTGTGAGTTAAGGAGATGTATGGTACTCCGTAGACTCTGGCACTGTGGACTTATTTCTTGATGTTTCATGTGCCATCCTTCTGTCTTCTAAAAGTCATCCGCAGCTCAGTCGGAAATGTATTTTTATAGTTTCTGTCCAGTTTGTGCAGATCATTGTTTTAAGAATTCTCTGTCTGCTCCCATCACCAAGCACCTCTGACGCTGACTTTTCATTTGATTTCACACCTCGGGCGCTGTCATTTTAAGTGTAATTTTGGATGAACTGGGTCAAGGATGGCCGCCGGAGACGTACAGAAGTGACAGACTGCAACGCGTGCCTTCAGCACACACATATGCACGCACACACACACACACACACGCACGTGCACACACACACACACACACATGCACAGACACACACACAAACACAGGCACACACACACACACACACACGCACGTGCACACACACACACACACACACACACACACACATGCACAGACACACACACATGCACAGACACACACACACACACAAAAGAAAAACCTGTTATGAAAAACAGAATGAAAAAAACACCGGTACTAGTGACAACTCAGATCTGCTATTTAATTTATGTAATTTATGGAAATCGCTCTGTCAGAAAACTATAGTATAAATTCCGTGAATCCAGATTAAGTATAATCTTCAATTATTCATCATAATCACTTTCTCACTGGTTGTATTTACCGTGGCTATGTGACCTACCGTTGTAGAGCTCTGACTGTTGGGTTGGAGGTCAAATCAGTCTCAATAGGGGGAATCCATTTCTCCCAGTTGCTGTTTTTTTACCTAGAGACCAGAGGAAAAAAAATCCCCACAAAAAGACCTTCATGTAGGGAGGTAGGGATATCTAATTAAAAACTCTTCCATGGTTCCAGAGGGTAAGATGAAAAGGTTCAGCACTGACTCTCACTGAAAAAAAGCAAAATTTAATTCACCTCAGTTAATTGAATGTAGAAGCAGGTTTGCCACTTTTAACGGTCAAACAGCAGATTGCTGCTTGGCGACATGGGCACTTAAGGACCCTTCTGACTCTCCTGCCCTCAACTCCCACTGCTCTCTCTCTCTCCTTCCTCGTTTTGCTTTCAAGAATCCAATCAATCCCCCTTCCTGGAGCCGTATAGAAATACATAGAAGAGCTCTCAGTAACGGTTCAGTGCATGTTTCAGTCTTTAATCAAATGGACAGCACCGCTACACCAGTGGACTTTGTGTGTCTGACTCGGGCCCATTAATCAATTTTAGGTTAAATGACAGTTTGTTAAGTGCAGAATCGTGATGGGCTTTGACACTCAGCGAGAGGGGAGGATGACACAAGCATCAGGCGACCCCTGACCCATGGTGGTTCTTTGATGATGTAATTTGAGGTAAGAGTCTTTGATGTGCTGCTAATCGCAAAATCTCTTTGAATCCAAAACCACACACAGAATCAAGATATGATAGAGTTTAAACGGTCAGGAGACTCTGTGAATCTGGTGCTTTTCCAGATGTATTGTTTGTCAACAAGATGTGGATCTCTGACATCACATTGCTGTTTTCAGACAGGGATCATGTTGCCAAACTCATAGACATTGGATGTCTCCGATCAGGTGCTAGGGAACAGAAAGCCACGTGGGTAAAGCTCTCCCCATTGATTTATTGCTTGACCGATGAGAGTGTTTAAATTAGAGGTGTTCTAAATGTCAGTCTCTCACCACTACAGAGAGGAGAATAAGAACCATCTCCCCACCTTACTCTGCACCCCCACTCCACCCTGTGCACTGTACTGGTTCTACCCATTATATCCAGTACAATGGTAAATCAGATTATGACCTCTTCACTGGCATGATGCTCAGACCTTACCAAACAGTCAGGTTCAGCTGGACCTCACTCAGTTGTGTAGCTGTGTGTTTTTGTGGATGTACAGAGTCCATTGCTGGCGTATGAAATAAACAGTCTAGTGTTGTTTCAAGGCTGTCGGAATTCTGTTTTTACCTCCCTGTCTCCTGGCCAATCAGAGCTGAGTTGGATCTGATTGGCTAATCACCTTGTTCCCAGTTATTGTGTGCACCGGCCCTCAGTTTGTTCCCTTATTGTGTCATTCTATTCAAACCCCTGTGTTGTCATTGTGTGCTCTGTGAAGTCTTATACTTGCTGTCAGTATTGAGCCCAGCCTTGTTTGCGTAGTTTCCCTGTTACCCACTAGGCCTTGTTTCCTCTTAGCCCTGTTCTCTCTTTTAGCCTTGTGTCTCTTGTTAGCCCTGTTCTTTCTTCTAGCCTTGTTTCTCTTGTTCGCCATGTTCTTTCTTTTAGCTTTGTCTCTCTTGTTAGCTCTGTTTCTCTGTTTAGCCCTGTTCTCTCTTTTAGCCTTCAGATGTATATACCTTTGCTTGTCACCTGACCTCACATCTATCTGGCCCCAGTAGCCTGTGTTTTATGTACTGAGCCCTGCCTGTTTATTGACCACGATTTGGATTATGATTAAAAAAATTGCCTGCACTTCCAGTCACTCTCAGTTCTCGATCAAACACTTACTTTTTAACATTAAATATTTCCTTTTCATTTGTTTCTTTTTCCCCACCAAAAATACTTGTGCTCCATAACAACCTGAAACACATTCAGAACTCTGCTGAATATCATAGTATTAATGTTGGTGGTTGTTTCAGCAGTGAATCTCAATTTCTATGATTTGTTAAATGTCAAATGGATAAAAGAAAGAGAGATAGAGTAAAACAAATTTCTTGGGAGTGACAGGTTTTCTGTGCAAGTTGCAAGCTGATATACTTACTCGATTACAAAATATTACTAACCTACTGAGATATTCTGTTAATATTCTAAATTTTATACTCTAAACTGTCTTTATAGACAATTTAATTGCAAGGAGATGAGTGTCAAAAATGCGTCCATATGTTAAGTTTCAAGTTTCAGGTTTATTTAGAGTCCAATATCACTGAAAGTTAGTTACTACGTGATCAGAAAGCTTACTCCTAGCTGCATGTGATCCTAGTAAAAGTACTTCTGTCTTTTCAGAGTTAAGGAAGAGGAAGTTAGTAAGCATCCAGTGCCTAATATCCTTTACACATTCCTCAATTTTGTTAAGCTGGTGTCTCTCGTCTGGCTTCGCTAAGACATACAGCTGTGTGTCATCAGCATAGCAGTGGAAACTAATACCGTGTTTACGAATAATATTACCTAGAGATAGCATTATATAAAGAAAAAAGCAGTGGGCCTAAAACAGAACCTTGCGTAACACCAAACTTTACCTCAGTATGTGTAAAGAAGTCACCATTTATATCAACAAACTGATAACAATCAGTCAAGTAGGATTTAAGCCATAAGAGGGCCATTCCCTTACCTCCAACAACATTTTCTAGTCTATCTAGGAGAACAGTATGATCGATGGTGTCAAAGGCTGCACTAAGGTCAAGCAACACAAGCAAGGAGACACAAACCTGATCAGAGGCCAGTGGTAGGTCATTTACAACTTTAACCAGTGCTGTCTCTGTGCTATGATGAGGCCTAAATCCTGTCTGATACATTTCATGAATGTTATTCCTGTGTAGGTATGAGCATAACTGCTGTGCTACAGCCTTTTCTAGGATCTTGGAGATAAAGGGGAGGTTAGATATTGGCCTATAGTTGGACAACGAACAGGGGTCGAGGTCAGGTTTTTTAATTAGGGGTTTGATAACTGCTAGTTTAAAGGATTTAGGTAAATAGCCAGTGCTAAGGGAGGAACTGATTATTTTTAGAAGAGGTTCGATGACTACTAGTAGTACCTATTTGAGGAAATGTGTAGGTAAGGGATCTATTACACAATTTGGTGATTTTGATGAAGAAATTAGTGAGGTTAATTCGGTCGCTTGAAGGGGAGTAAAACATTCTAATTGTTGATCTGATATGGTTATATTGTTATCTACAGTGCTAGTTATCAAATTATCTGGTTTTAAATTTATAGTCTGAATTGTTTGCCTGATATTTTCAATTTTGCTACTGAAAAAAATTCATGAAGTCATCACCACTGTATATTGATGGTGTGCATGTTCCCGAGGTGCTCTTTTTTTCTAGTTTTGATACAATATTAAATAAGAATCTAGGATTGTTTTTGTTATCTTCTATTAGGGTGGAAAGATACGTTGATCTAGCGGCACTAAGATCTTTTCTGTAGCTCAGGAGGCTCTCCTTCCATGCTAACTGGAATACTGCCAATTTAGTTTGGTGCCATTTACGTTCTAATTTTCGAGTAGTAAGTTTTAAGGTGCGTGTGTGATCATTATACCAGGGAGCTAGTTTTTCGTCTCTAATTATTTTCCTTTTAAGTGGGGCCACATTATCTAAGGTATTGCGGAACGTTGACTCTAAAGATTCAGTTGCCTGATCAAGTTCTGTGGGGTGTGATAGTGATCCAATCAAAGCTGATAGCTCTGGAAGATTATTGATAAAGTTCTGCATAGTAGTTGACGTAAACGTACGTTTATTACGATAGCATGGTGAGGTGCATATATTATTACTAAGAAACATTTTGAATGAGAAGATAATGATCTGAGATAGCTTCAGATTGCGGAAATGTGACTATACTTTCTATATTTAGTCCGAGTGTTAGTATAAGTTCCACCACTGTGAATGGGCCCTATGACCTTCTGATCAATCTCTACTGAATCTAGAATGGACACGAATGCTGTTCTCAGAGGATCTTCTGGGTTATCAAAATGAAAATTAAAGTCTTCGACAATTGGAGCTGTATCTGAAGAAACAATGAAGTTTGAGATGACATCTGCAAATTCAAAAAGGAATTCAGAGTACAGCAAGGGGGTCTATAAATAATAATTAGTGTGATAGACTGGGTAGACTTTTGTGGCTACATATGTTTGAATAAAGAACTTCAAACGCATTGAATTTATGTAAAGGTTTTTGTATGATGCCTAGGTTATCATTATAAATAACTGCAACGCCTCCTCCTCTGCTAGTTAGACGAGGCTGGTGTATATAACTGTATCTCGGAAGACTAGCTTCATTTAATGCTACATACTCATTTGGTTTGGTCCACGTTTCTGTTAAACACAGTACATTAAACTCCTGATCAGTAATAATTTCATTAACAATAAGCGCTTTAGGTGTAAGAGATCTAATATTTAACAGTCCTAGCTTTAGATTAAAGGTGCTGGCTGTACATTCAGTACGATTTAAATTGATGCTAATTAGGTTACTAGGACAAATTCTCCGAGTATTTCTACATTTTCGTATAGGTCAGAGAACAGACGCAGTCTCAATATACTTGAACCTGATTGATGACTCTGTGCAGCTAGCAGACGGTTGGTTTAGCCTGCTTGTCTGCTCCTTGGCCTCAGCTCTGGATTGTCACAGATAAACTGTTCTGAGACTATGTGCTATGTTGCAAGAAATGAGAGTAGCACCTTCCCAAGTGGGATGGACACCGTCCCACTCTAAAAGGCCAGCCTTGCCCTCAAAAGTATTCTAATTGTCTATAAAGCCCACATTAGTTTCAGAGCACCACCTGGACATCCAGCAGTTCAGCGACCATAACCTGCTGTTAGCTACATCACCTCGCCAGATTGGGATGGGGCCAGAGCATATTACGTTACCATGAGTAAACTGTAAAGCCATAATAGTAAGCCCTGTTGGTTTGTCTTAAAGATTTCTGTAGGAAATAGTGTGCTATCTTTAGTCAAAAGGAGTGTCACACATCACTAATTACCATCATATTACAGTTAACATTAAGGCTTCTCAGACAGGGGATTCTTCTCTTACATTTAGACTATGGAGGAAGTGGTGGGTTTGTCAAAGTAAGCCAGTTCAGTTAGCCTGGTGATAGTGAGCAGATGTAAATAAGCATTTGAAACACATGGTTTTAAATATGGGATTTATCTATCTCTTATACCCTCTCGCTGTCTCTGACTGACAGCACCTCTGGGCCTCTCTTTTCCCTTTCTCCTCTTCTTCAATATTATCCCTTTCTCTTCTCCTTCAATATTATCCCTTTCTCTCACCCTCTCACTTCATTCCTTACAGTGACTTCTTTCCCACCTCTTCTCTTCCCTGCCTGCCTTTAAATCAATCCATCTCTATGCCTCTCATTTCATTACAAATTCACACTAACTCTTCACTCTCTCCTCATTCTCTCTACCTTTAAACTTCCCTCCCTCTCTCTGCTTCTCATTCCATTTCTAACTCTCTCTCTCTCCCTCCCTCTCTCTCTCTGTCCATCTCCTGAGGCTGAGGCATGCATTACATTTCTCCTCCATCCTTCATCGATTTGCTTTCAATTGTAAAGTGTTATTGATTGAAGTACAGGCGTGACGAAGCTCTCCACATCAGGCAGCTCCTCCTCAAACGCCTCCTTTCATCAGTGTTCTCTCCAGGGCCAAACGGGGACCAGCCTACCACCTCCTCCTGTTTCTTCAGCCAGCCTTTCTGCCTTTGCATCCTTCTTCCACCGCCAGTTGCTCCAATCACCCTCTCAGTTAATGTCTTCACAACCACCTATTGTTTTGGATAAAGGCAGTTGAAGATGGATAGACGGATGGATGGATGTCTTGCTGTCTAATGTGGGGCAGATGGAGACATTAGACTCCTTCTCTGAAATTTGACTGGAATGTAGCCATATAGACTTTAATTAGACAAGACCTAATCCAGTCTGTGTGGTACACATGTTTTATGGGCAGGACACAGCCATATGGCCTATTGACAGCCGGTAGGAGGTGTAAGTATGTGTGTCTATGTATGTGTGTGTGTGTGTGTGCGTGTGTGTGTGTGTGTGTGTGTGTGAAAGAGGTACCACGGCAGCCAAAATGAACTATTCACATACAGAGTATCTCCCCTCCTGAGAAAAGCATTTGTTTAAATGGCCCAATCAAAAGTTAATCTGCACTGAAGGCAATCAACCAAAACAGGCAATGCGCTTTAGTGATATCCTCCCCTCCCAGTTTATCTAAAAGCGGTACACTAAAACACTCATGGCACTGACCAGTTTAATCAATTTCCCCCAAATTTGGCACTTGGTCACAAAGCTTAGAATGTGTGGCCCAGTTGGAGGAAAAGAGGGCATTGGCACTTATTCACCACAGTACAGGTATTTGTCAGCCTCACTGACAACCACTACTAGCTATGTGCCCAGTAACAGAGAGCTTGACAAAGACATAGCTACATTCATGGTTCGGTAAGCCATTTATGTGTACATAAATAATAAAGAGCCAGATAAATAATACATTGTGCTCTTTGGTCAGCCAATCTCTGAAACTCCAGGTGAGAGTACAAGAGCTGCAATGAAGCCTTAAGTGTTCTAAGGAACGAGCCTTTTGTTTCCTTCTGTGGTCTCTCTCTCTCATTCTCTGTCCCTTCCTCTCTCTCTCTCCTTTTTTGCACACAGACAGGACACACACTTTCTCACACCAACACACACACGCACACACACACACACACACTTGCATAGACACATATACACACACACCGATAAAAGGGCTGCGGAGTTGGGAAGAGGGCCTGTCTCATTTCTTCCCGTTAGTGGAGCTGACTGATATCCGTCTCACACAACATTAGGGAAAGTACTGATGCTGAAAGTTCTGGGAACGCTGACGGGCCAAATTCCGGTGCAAATGTGTCTTTGGTAATGATCACAAAACAACACCTCTCTGCTTTGGCCTTCTTCCACTGTCTTTTTCTGGCTCACTTCTTCCTCTCTTTTCTTTTTTCTCCTCACTCTTTCCTTTTTTCTCCATCTCTTTAATCTACAAAGTTTTTCCAAGGTCTGTTGCAAAAAGTATGTGAGGTAATGTTCATGAAGATCTTTTCACACCCAGTCCAAAATTTTGGCCCAAAATTTTGCATGACAAAAAACAAATGTGACTTCAAATGACCTCCATGGCTTCTTTAACTGCAGCTACAAAGACAACGTGCCTCTATGATACATCAGACTTTTGACTGATGTGGTTTTCTGCATGTGACAGTTGATTGGCATCTAGCCAAGTGTTGCCAGGGTCACATAATCAGTGTATGAGAGGTTGTGATGGGCTCTTTTGAAACCTCAGTTACAGAAAACAAACTGTTGGGATGGCAAGACTGCTATACAGAATTTAACAATCCAGTGTGTGTGGTGTCTTTTATGGTCCCTTGGGGTGACCCCTGTCTTAAGTACATTATTTCTTTTAATTAGTACAGAAGAAAAAGCCAGGAATTTTCATGGGGGAACTTTGTGGAAGCTGTGGATAGTAGACGATACTGAAAACAGAAGTTAAGAAGACTAAACACCTGCCTAACTGCTTAAAGGCATTTAAAGATGTTGTACCAAGTATTAGCAAAGAAGAAGGAAAAAATGAAAACGATAAATTCACTGGACTCAGCATGAATTTTTCTGTGATAAAACTAAACTGGATTTTTTTCCCAAGTCCTCAGACAGTAAAAATGGACTTCATATGAAAAAGCCTAAAACAGTCCAGGAAGACCATAGAGGATTACAGATGAATGACAGAGCAGTAATACAGGGGAGGCAGTAGGACTTAACTAGCATTAACTATAAAATACAGGAGAGTACCTCTAACTTACACTCTGACCCTGTTTGTGTGAGAGAAATTCTAATCTATCCACATCAACGGAAAATTCTTCACTGTGCCGCAGAGCCCTGCTATGACCAGAGACAAATCATTCACACACACACACACACACACACACACACACACACACACACACACACACACACACATACCCACACACACGCACACGCACACGCACACACACACACACACACACACACACACACACACACACACACACACACAAACTAATGAATAATAAATCATGGGCTATTTGGACACTTTAACCAAATCACTGATTGCCAGCCCAAACCCAGGACAAGAAGTACAGTTTCCAGGAAGACACGTCAGTCTAATTCTTGTTCCTAGCACAGCAGACAATGGTTGTCCAATGACACAAAGCGCATTACCGTCCTTATACCATGTATTTGCTTCCTCTTCTATTGCACACACCGTCAGTCAAATGAAAACATTGTGTCCCTCTGCGGCTACCCAACTCTCTTGCCTCACAGCATCAATGTGCATTAATCTTCCTGTAAATGCACCCAGGATGATGTAACTGGACACTGGATGTGACATGTGGCATTTAAAACATCACTAATGGATTAATGTTCCTTGGCATACTGAGCCAGAGCCCTTTTCTTTCCCCTCCACTCACAGGGCCTTACTCGTGTCTACATCCTATGGCTCTAAGCCTAACTGCAGCTGGGTAACACACATTTGTATATAACTTACTCAAAAGCCAGATTGAATGAAAAAATTGTCAAGATATTTTATTTTATTCCCCCTTTTTATCTGGGTGATGCCTGAGAAAAAAAAAATTGCTTGCAAGTTGTATTTTCTTCTTCTAACATTTCCATGTAATGTGGCTGTGCTCTGGAGAGATGTGAAAACTGTCGTCATTCAGATATCTTGATGGCAGGAAACAGTAAGCATCAGGGAGCCGCTGATCTGCTAAAACCAACACTGAATTCAGCAGAGCAGGTAATGGTGGTTTTGGTCTCGTAAGCACATTGGTACGTTTTTGTGAGTTGAGAGCGACTGAGGGTGTCAAAGAGAAAGAGATGAGGAGAGAAAGGGAGAGAGAGAGAGAGAGAGAGAGAGAGAGAGAGAGAGAGAGAGAAAGAGAGAATGAGAGTGATAGAGAGCAAGTGAGAGAGAGAGACAGAGAGAAAGACACAGAGAGTGGATGAAGGAGTCAGGCCAGACTTTGTCCTGTTTGATTTGCCTCAGCAGCTTTTGTTTAACTTTGTTCATAGCCTCCCTAAAAAAAAAAAAAAAAAACTGTTCCAGAAAGTTCAACAGTGTTTCAGCTGCCCCCCTCCTCATCTCATGCTCTTGCCGACATGTTTTATTAGCTCTAGATGGCACCTTGATGTTATGGGGTCGTAGACTTTATGTCTCTCTCTGCCTCTTGCTCTCAATCTGTCACGTTTTCTGCAGTTTGCATTTTTTAAAAAGTTCTAGAAAGTATCTCAAGGTTGCAGTTGCTTTGTTCACAGTTTATTTATCGAATCGGGGATGGAGTGTGTTTATTTTGGATTCATCATTAATGTTTTGTGAAGAAGATTAATGATCTGTCATGGATTTCTTTTTTCATCAGCTAGATTTGCATGTAGCAGACATGCAGACATAGAACATGCTTAGTCTTCATTCTTAGTTCCCAATGCGATGACAATCACGAAATGCTATCGCAAATTCCCTCAGCTAATATGTAACATATCCAGGACATGCAGGTGACCATGGAAGGTGCTTTGGTTCTGAGAGAAGCCTCACTCTGTCTACACAAATGCATCTGTTATTTCATTGTGTCAGCGTACAAAGTGAGTCTTCTCCTTGCTCTGAGGAAATGAGCTCTTTACACTCTGATTAGATGAATTGTTTAGTGTTGGACTGTACAGCAGGTCCTCATTCCAGAGAAAGCAAAGACGTTGGACAGGGATGGATATCTGGAACAGGCGCTGCCCTGGCGCCTGGATGACATCCTTTGGACATGATCTTCCTGTCCGTTTAGTGTTTGGAATGCCCTTCACTGTGAGTCGTCTCATGGCAGTGACAGTGGTTTAATTTATGTGGAGGTGTAACGGGTTGGGCTGCTCCAAGCATCACAAAGACATGGCATTGCTGATAAACCCTGATGCACAGACAGCTTCTCCACCAAATGACTGTTTATTGTGACAAGGAGCAGACAACTTGACTGAATGAAGATTCTGTCTGTGATCCAATGGTTGGGACACTACAGATGGTTTGCATTTTAAGCCAATGCTCAAACAACCACCAGTGAGTTGAGTTTTGAATTTTGAGTTTTCCCAAACACAACTGCACACTTGTGCCAAAAGTATCAGAGTACACAAACAAATATACAATTCTCTTTTCTTGAGCCTTGCATAATGCATGCAATTTCCGTGCTCAAATCAAAGCTGGCAATTAGCATTTTTAATGAGCACGGTTTGTGATATAAATAATTTTATATAGGTTTAATTGCAAGCGTAATCCATTTTTCATAGCCCCAGCAAGACAAAAACAGAATGTCTTCCATATTATGAGCAACTTGAGGGACTTCCATAATAAATCATATTAAAGTTTATGAGTCTTTTCTCGTTATATGGGACTTGCGTTGCTGGTAAAACTGGGGCAGGTTTTCCATATCATACTGCATGAAAAATTCAGCATCAACGCCAAAGTGTCTCTCGACAGGACTGGGTGCATATGGAAGTTTTGTGTCAGCAGTCTATGCTGTCCTATCTGTATTCTAAACACTTTTTTTTTTTTTTCGGAATAGCTGAGGCAGAGCCTCATAGCTTTTAAATATCTGAAAGACTGTTTGGTCCATTCAGGGACTTCAACACTAACTGGAATCAAAGCAAACTGGGAGGCAGGAGCCAGACTAGCAGAGTTAATTAGCCCCACCACAAACTCACTATGAAATGTGAGAGAGAGAGAGAGAGAGAGAGAGAGAGAGAGAGAGAGGCCTAAAGGAAGAGAACACAGGACAACCTGGCAGTGAGATTATTTTGCTCCCTGGAATCTTCACTCTCAAATTAGACAATCTCTTTCAAAGGCAACATCGCATCTCAGTACTGAGTGTTAAATTCTCTGCATTCACCACAGACAGATTGGTTCAGATGGTGAGAGAGAGAGAGAGACAGATTGCTTCAGATGAACATCGATCAGAGCCACACAGGCTAACAGGCCTGTCCTCACTGCAGCTTCAGTGCAAGTGGCTAAAATGTAGTGTTTACCCTTTAGCAGAACTCAGTGTAGGCTTTCTATGGGTTTTTCTCTCTTCTGTGGAGTGTTTGAGAGTAATTGACCCAGGAGCTCTCCAGAGTGTGTACATCCAGCCATACAGTGACATACAGTGATCTTGTGCCCAATGAGAGACTGCAGCAGGAGAGATGTTCTCTAACAGTTCTCTGATGCAGCCCAGAAGACCCTTACACACTTGAACATGACCCTCAGTATGTGAGAGGACCTGGGTTAGAACATGTTGAATTTTTCACAATGCCGAACAGTTTCACCCCTGAAACTGAAACACAGCATAGAAGTTTTTCTTCTTTTATTTTATATTTTTGTCTCAGAGAATTCACAAAAATCATAACAAAAGTTCCTCCTTCCCCTCCCAGTACCATCTATTCCTCCTCAGTGATACAGAGACAGAGAGAAAAGGAATGAAGAGATAACGTAATGAAAACAAGTTGGGCCAGTGTGTGGTCGAGCACTCTAAGAAAATCACGTCCTCCTTATGATTTTGCTTAATTAAGGCCACGGGGAGACACAAACTAACAGATATGTGGGAGCGAACCAGACCTGCTGGAAGGAAACACTGATGATGAAATGTATTCACACAAGGGTTAGATATTCTGGAGTGTGGCTGACTGTGTTGCAAATTTCCTTGACTCAACATAACAACGTCTATAGTTCCATCTATTTTTCGGTCTTACTTTTTCATATTTCAGGGCTCTGTGGTATTCAGCATGCACTAAATATGAACTAGTACAGAATCATCCTGCCAACAGCATTCACCAATAACAAAGTGTACTGAAGAGAAAAAGAGAGACAGAATAACAAATCAAAATAAAGAAAACACAACGTAATTATTGTTTATTTTTTAATTTTTAGTATACTAAGATATATGTGTGTCTGTATTCACTTTAAACACTTTATTTACTGTGCTTACTGTGTTCTCTATAATGTTTGATCTATTTAAGTCTGCATCATTTCCTTGTATTATTCTGGAAAGTCTTTAAGTATTCTATGGAGAGGACTCTCGCTCTCTCTGTTTTAGTTCATATTCAATTTATATTCATTGTCCACTTGTGTTCATTTCACACACACATTTTCATTTCAAATTCATTTTGAATTAATTTTAAACACACACTGGAAGCTCTGAAAATATTTGAGTTATGGGTTTTCAGTGTTTTTCAGTTTATTTTTTAACTAAACTTCAAATAACTTATACTGTAACTTGTAATGTGTACTGCAGTCCACTGTAAAGTAGCATTTGGAGTATGCTAGCATATGGAGTAGTATTTGTTATATACTATAAGCTATAAGGTATGCTAGGTATGCTATAAGCATGTCTTAGGAAAACATGCTATGCTATAAATATGTTTAAGCATGTGTTAGGAAAACATATGGTGTGCTATAGGTATTCTAAAAGCATGTGTTAGGAAAACACAGATTGTGTATGTATGTAATTAGCTGGCATTCCTACCCAGAGTAACTTCTGTGCAAAAATTTCCCCAACCTTTATGGTAGTCATTCACATTCAAGACCACATCTGTGAGGAACTGCCTTCATCAGAGGCCTAAAAGAAAAGACCAACACATGGCTCTTTGCTGAAATGTATATTATAAGGTTTGGGAAATTGTGTGTTTGAGTTGTACACACTCACATATTCTCAGATTGCCTAATTCCTTGATTGTTCTCATAATCCATGTTCATTTTATAAATGAGCTGTGAAAGCAGACGTGGACACTGTCAATGAGACAGTAAGAGTGAGGCAGGTACTGCTGAACTGTAATGTGATCTACAAACTATTAAGACAAGCACTGCTACATCAGACACCTGACTGCACACGTCCTCCGTCATCGCTCCACTCAGAGCGCGCCCGTCCTTCACCAATGCATCCCTGAGTGTTTGCTGGGCGTTTGGGTGCGAAAGTGTTGATAGCACAGGTGCCCCATTGCTTATGACGAGGAGGCATACTTCTCACGCTGTGACAACCTGCAGAAATGAAACAGTTCCATTACACAGGAACAGGGGCAAACGTCAGGCCAGCTCAGACGCCTTATGTCTCTCAAACCTCAGTGGATGGCACGTGGTGAGTGAAATCTTGATTATCCGTTTCATTTGGAGATGAAGATGTCAAAGGTCAAACAGCACTTCTGGTGTGAAAGGTCCCGTGTAACAGTGGATCAAAGTTCACACCCAGGAACTTTGACAGGAAAATGAGGGGTAGGCTGGCATAAATGTGGCTGTACACAGGTGGTCTCACAAGAAATCTGACTGAGATACACCAGCGCTACATTAAAGCACACACCCAGGAGTGTATGAGTTAATCTGTTCATATAGTCCATCCGGTCCTACATTCATATGTGTTACAAATATATGCAGACAAAGAGAAAGAGAAAGAGAGTGAGAGAGAGAAAGAGAGAGAGAGAGAGAGAGAGAGAGAGAGATTACTTTTGGTCATATTGCAGCATTCGACTGGTATAAATTCTTTCACTGCAATAACATAGAGTGTGTGTCCCCTCAAACAACCCACCTGTATGTATGTATGTGTGTGTGTGTGTGTGTTCGTTCGTGTTCTCATATCCATGTACATGAATGTGTGTACATATATGTGTGTGTGGGCAGTTTACTGTTCACTTTTGCTGAGCAGACCATGTTGTGAATGGACATCAGATTGTGGACATGCTAAACCAACAGTCTCTCCATATAAGCACCACCCTGCAGGGTCTGTTGTCCCCCGGCAGTCATTTGTCTGGGTAGAGTTTCCTTTGACTGCCACCATGCCACTGGAATACTGTACTGTCTTGAGCTGTATTTTTGATGGAGTATGATGAAAAAATGAAGAAGATTAATTTGGTTTACTCACTGAAATGTATCCATGCATACCTACAAACACTCTAATACAAGACAGCAGCAACTGCTATAAAATAGACCTACTGCCATGACAACATCTACGTCATGTCACCCATCACTGTATTCATATTGTATATGTAACTGATTACAGGCAGTTGGTCTGAGCCTGTCACCATTGAAATCCTGCCTTTTCCATTTAAGAAATTAACCTAAAGAGACACTCCTAGTATCCATTCCACGTCTGAATCAATAAACAACCTATAGCTCCTGGACTGAACCTCAAGGCCCACATTTCACACACACACACACACACACACACACACACACACACACACACACGCGCGCGTAATACATGTGCTTAATACAGCCTAAACCAAAATTTTCCTCTTCATTTCTATCTCTTCTCTGGAATTATAATGTGATGAAATATTATTAAAGTGATTTTTGATGATAATGATATGAATTAAAGTTCATTTATTTTTAGGTGATTCAAGGTTGTAATGAAAATAGATAAATAAATTAATTAAATAAAATGATTTTTTTCCTCCTTATTTCAGAGCTTTTGCTTATAAATATTTAATAGATGTATTTTCTTATTACAAAATGGGTTAGAGAGAAACAAGCATGTTTTCTGAATGTTAACTTGGCCTGGCTTAACAGAGTTCACCACCTCAGTTGCAAAGATTTAAAAAAAGCAGAAACAAAAACAAAAAACCCCCCAAAAAATAAAACAAAGAAAATGTACGTTTTTCAGTGCTGAAGTAACACCCAGGAATTTTCCCTGTTTTACTGATCTCTCTCCCATTTAACTGTATGATAACTCAGTGTATTAGACATGTACCCATGTTTATCTGACTGGTGTAAACTTGATTTCAGTGGCTGCCATGGTAAAGCAGATAATCCAGATGAGCTCATTTTTCCTCCAAGGTCTTCTCACCATCCTTCACTGCATTCCTCTATTTTCCAGTCAAGGCCTCTGGTGGAGGGGAGCCCCCCTCCAAGACGGTCGGGCAGAAACGGGAAGATGAGCATCTTATGAATGTCATTCTAAATGACTCTCTCACATATTTAAGAGAGATCGATCTTATCAAGCTATGATGGGAAGTCGTAGGAGAGAGAGAGAGATAAAGACGGAAAGGAAGAGAGAGAGAGAGAGACTGATGGTGTTTTTTGAGGTGAAGGCCACCACTGACAACCGCACAAGGATACAGGCTAAGTGTTTACACTGGAAGAAACGGGCTTGAAAATCTAATAGCCTGATATTTACCTTTGTAGTTGATCTCTGTAATATCAGGTGAAACATTAAATGAGAGAACTTTTGAGTTTGTTAAAAAAAAAAAAAAGAAAAAAAAAAGAGGTCACACTGGGATAAAACTGCAGTGTGTCATTGGATGGGACACTTATTTAGCTATATTGCCAAGCCAAAACCTCGACATCTGTCTCTTTTTCTGTCTGTCTCTGTCTCTGTCTCTGTCTCCGTCTGTCTCTCTCTTTCTCTCTCTGTCTCTTTGTCTGTCTCTCTGTTTGTCTCTCTCTTGGCTCTGGCTCTGTCTCTCTTCCTCTCTCTGCACTTTTCTGTGTCTCTGTCTGTCTCTGGGCCAAAGCTCTGGGCTGTGCTCCAGTCTGTGAAAGCAGTGTGGCAGAGAAGGACCTCAGCCAGCTTAACTGTTCACTAAAACAAACAGAACATGAGAACAAAACAAAAAAAGAAGAATCATGCCCTAAACCGGGTCCTGGGTAATGACGTGTACTGCTACTGCGGAGGACATTCTCCAGCACTGCTGTGTGGTGGTGGAGACATGGGGGAGGTTTGCAGGGGGAGGGGGTAGTGACAAAGGGCATTGAGTGTGCAAGAAAGGACAAATCCCTGCAGGTTGGTGTGCTGTATCGACTCTACTGGGTGTCCTCTGTGTAAGCACAGTTTGGGCCGGGGGTCACATGTTTGTGGGGCAGTGAATGAGTCCCTGTTGGCCTGTCTCTGCTGTTTACTGAGAGTGAACCTCTTCAGCAGGGGTAAAACAACCTTTATCAGACCAGAAAAACAAACAAAACCTCTCTCATTCTTGTGTGTGTGTGTGTGTCTGTGTCTGTGTGGCTACGTGTGTCTGTTTATTTATCTATGTTTGCGTGTGTCAGTGTGTGTGTGTGTGTGTGTGTGTGTGTGTGTGTGCATGTGTGTCTGTTTATTTATCTATGTTTGAGCGTGTCAGTGTGTGTCAAATTGTGGGTACCTGCGTGTGTTTGTATGTATGTATGTGTGTGTGTGTGTGTGTGTGAGTACACTCTGGCCTACTGAGACATTATGTAACCTCTTTCACTGAAAATAAGCCAATGTTATACACTTTCCAGTCTTTCTACTCTTAATATTGCTTTTTGTTTGTTTGTTTTTTTTTTTTGCATGTCTCATAGCGCTCTGTATTACTCTGGAGTAATCATTGGAAGCGTTGTCTAGTTTCACAGAACAAGTCTAAGACAGAAACAAAAGACAGAGGATATGTGTGAACTTGAGTGTGATACACACTAAGCTAGTTGTCTTCTGTTTGCCTCTCATCTTCAGACTAGAGTAGCTGTCTTATATTAAGTCTGTTAATAAAAATCAGTATAATGTGGCTGTAAGTAGCAGAAAGTGTTTGTCTCTGATTAAAACCCCATGGCTCAGTGCTGTGGAGGGGTCTAGGTTGTGAAGACAGACCTGATTATAACAATGGGGGTGTGAGCTGTCAAAGGAAATCTCCCCTTGGGATTCATGGCCTTCACTGTCTCACACACCCTTTTCTCTCATGTCACCCATTTTGTTCAGTTTCTCCTTAAATTTCTGTCCGACTGCTCTGTCCAGTTTGCATGTCCCAAACTTTTCATCTTTTAACAGTTTGCTTTGCGATCCATTCGCAACTTGATTGAACTTGTATGTTCAAGCTGAACAAGACAGCAGTGGACAGGGGAACACAGCTCTAATTTGACTGAAATTAAATCCTTGTTGACAACATCCTGGATGAACCAACAATACCTGTTATTGTCTTCCTGTTGCCTGATTGTCTTCCTGTTGCCTGATTGGCTGTTAGCTTGCCCTTATTCCCATGGTAACAGCTTGTGCAAGTGAAACTCAACTGGGGATAATATTTAAAGATGAGAAAGTAATAACCCTGAGGAGGTTCAGTGTGTGTTACTCTCTGGGAAGGTTTGACTGTGACACACACTTGGTCCCAGGAAGAGAAAAACAAATAAAAGAACTGCAAACAGGTGCAGACATGGATATGACATAGCAACTAATTAACAGTTAGCCCACGTTACCTGGCCCCCCTGCAGGCACACGCAATGGTGCCAGGTGCTTCGTCTCTGCGTTGTGCCCATGTCAACAAGCAGACGGGAAGCGGGATGAGGGGGGTAGAATGCTGGGTGGAGAAGATGGAGGTGACCGTCTGACATCCACCAAACCCCTTCCCTCACACATGCAGAAATACTTGGCCCTGTGAAACTCAAGCTTCAATCCCCAGTCGATCTAACGCCAAGATACTTTAAACCAGGCTCTCTGGTTGGTTTTTCTCCAACTAGAACAAGACTTTCGTTTCACCTCTGAAATGACTCTGACAGTCCATCAGAATGTAGTTGGATGGAGAGTGACCCCAGCTGCCAGGGACCCATGGTCAGATTTTCAAAAGTACATCAATACAAATCAGCGGGTTTCCCCTTCTCTCAGCTCAGTGCTTGGCACCACAGCCAAGCAAAAGAGAGATTAGTCACCTGCAAACAAATCATGTGTCAGGAAGCAAAACCACTTTCAGTGTGATTAGTTCATACTCTGATAGCTCTCTTTGGTTGGCAGCCATGCCAGCCTTTCCACATCTGACATTTTAATCGCTTTCAGTTGTTTTAAATCAGTTTACAGTCAGGCTGACTCTCTCAACAGGATTATAAAGGATTATTTAGTATAGGGTTTTTTTTAGCACAAGTTTGTATTGTCCCATCTTTTTCAGCTCCTGTGGATGAGGACAAATAGATACTGGCTGCATTTGAGACATTTCAGACACACACAGGACAAAAACGATTTTTCGGTAGAGAATAAATAGTGCTTCCAAGACTGGGATGAACTTGTAAAACTGCCCCACTGAAGTTTAAGTTTTCTGATTGGGCTTCTTCAATGACTTCAGTATATTCTTAATTGTATTAGAGCATGGTTAGTAACTTCAAGACAAGGAATATCTCACTTGGAGGTTGCTATATCTAAAACTTTTGAGAGCAACTAAAACAATTAGCTGGCTTTCAAGGCCTCTGGTTTGGTTCTTGCTCTGAAGCTAAGCTGACATGCTAGACTTCCAATGGCAGGCTTTGGTACTTCTGTCCTACACCATCTGATGCATCATCACAGCAAAGCAAACTGATCATGTCAAGCAGTACATCTGTGGAAGGGGGTCACTCCATATGAAAACTCTGCTGACCTTCTGCAGTCTGCCTGTGCTGCTTTCACTGCTATTGATGGGTTCCTCTTCTTCTCTAAATTGTTCTCTCTTTCTTTCTCTCTCTCTCTCTCTCTCTCTATGTTTTTCTTTGTCATTTTCAAATCGTGTATTTTTCCTTTCACTGGCTGTATCTTAGTACTTTTGTTCACTTATGGAAATGATGAATTAGTGTCCAAGATGAGCACTTGGCATCCCTGATGAAACTGTTCATTTTGGTTCTGTCGAGACTGATCGAGGAAGAAGATCAATGGGGCACCCACAATGTGTGTTAGCGTTCTGTACAGAATTACTGCAAAAGGAGATTAGCACTCCTGTGAAAACTGAACGCTGCTTTGCATCCAGAATGGGTCGCCACACTGTGTAACCTGAAATAAGTTCAAACACTTTAGTTACATATGCTCTAGACACCATGACCAGGCTCTGTTTTGAGCATGTACCTCACTGATATGATATTAGGCGTAAGTGAGAACAGATCTGTGCAGAATCTCAGTGAGAATGCAGCGGGATGGAGCACTGCCCTGCTACTCTGTGGATTTCCTGTACTATTGCTCTCTTGGTATCTCTCTCTTCTGTCTTGTTAGTTCACCAGTCAAGCTCCTGCTGTTACATGTTTTGATCTGTGGAGGGCAGTGTGACTCTGACCAACCCAGCTGATTTGACCAGCCCACATCTGGGGACTGTGGAGTCTATCAAGTCTGGATCCCCCAAGCATCTCCTCTTCCTTTTAACGCTATCAGGTGGGAATATTCTGGATTTTTATTGTGTTGCCTGTTCACAGAGCTGAATAATTGATGGGTTTCTTACCAGCAATGCTTTGTTGTGCTCCTAGAGTTCTGGAACAGTCACTTTGATGGAGGATCCCCTCACTATATTATAGGTAGTGAGATATATGTGTATGTGTGTGTGTGTGTGTGTGTGTGTGTCTGTGTGTGTCTGGCTGTCTGTCTGTCTGCCTGTTTCTGTGTCTGTGTCTGTGTCTGTGTCTGTGTCTGTCTGTCTGTGTCTGTCTGTGCATGTGTGCGTGTGTGTTTATGTGTGTGTGTGTGTGTTTGCTTGCATGTGTGACATGTATTGACCTATTCTTATTTGCTCCTGCAGAAATATAGTAAGTGTGCAGAAAAAACAAAAGTAAAGGAAAACAAGGCATCCCATCTTATAACACTACCAAGATGCATTTAAGCCACATCATATTATACAAATGGAGAGTTACAACTCTTAAATTTGACATCCAGTCCCTTGAAAAATCCTCTCCATCCTCTGCCAAACTTTATTTCGTTTCTCTGTTTTCTTCAACTCTCCAGTCCCTTAAAAGACACGTTTATTGAGGTTTTGGGAGTTCAGCCTAAATGAAATCTGATTTAGAGAAACAAACACAGGCCCGAAGGCCAGTGGCACAGTAGCCACTGAGTTATTCTTAACTGTTCATTGTTTTCAGAAGCAGTAAATGTTTGTGAGTGACAGTCATATTTATGACCCACCAAAAACCTGCTAAGGCTCCACTTAATGATGATGCCACGTTTTCAACCCAGCGCAAACCTCCTCAACCCAGGTCTGCTTGTGCATGCTGTCTTCCTCCCTCCTAATTATCTTGTCTGTATTTGTTCTGCTCTTCCCCCATTGACCATCACAATCCCTGGCCATTAAAGGCTAACATGAGCTTAAAGACTGGACTATGAGTTAATCGGCTACGCCTATGGAACTTACATCATGTTTTGCTAGCGTGCAGCTACAGATGGGTACCTGCGTAAAAGCTTGTCCTTCACAGAACCACAATTAGCAGGAGGTCGGCATCTATGTTAAGTTTTGTTTATTCTCCTGCCTCGTGATGGTTCTGTGATCTTTGCGAATTCGTGCTGAAAATTTCTTCCTTGTGCATTTATGTGGTATTAATGAATAAGTGAAGAGGCACCAAGCGTAAGCCGTTCTGATAACATGATGACTTTAAATGTGTGTGAGAGGCTAGTTAAATGGCCTGCTCTCTTGAGCTGAGAACATGATTGAAATCTGCGCACTTGACCTCTGTCAAACACACATTTGATCTGTTGGATCGTTCCACTCGCCACATAGGCCTCCTTGTGTGAGTGTTTACATAAACTCACTCAAACACATGTGTCAGAGTGCGGTGGAAACACAGCTCGTTCCATGATGCTTAAACACATGATGCAGGCATACGGCATCTCTCTGTGGAGACAATTACAGGTCCATGTTCAGACTTTGAGCTCATTTACTTATGGCTGCATCTTAAGCAATCACATCACACAGTGCTGTAAGAAGCACATTATCTTAACTTCAGCTGTCAAAATGTACCGGGCGCTGAGATTTTCAGATACAGTTCCTCTTTTAAAACTTTCAAAATGGAGAAAATGTGACTGTGTAATTGAGGCAACCTCAAGAACTTCTCTTTTAGCACTCTGTTCTCTAAGTTTACCAAAAAGAACGATTTGTTCACAAACAACCACCACAAACAATTCACCACTCATCATTTCAGTCAGATTGTTGGCACAGAGAGCTAGAGTACTGGGAGAGGGTAACACCCAGTACCACTGGGACATAACATTCTTCTATTTGAATGCATCAAAAACATATCAGACTGCCTGGGGTTGAGATGCTCTCCAAAAGCATCCCCTTTGTGATTAAAGGAGAGGAGGTTTATTTTAGAGAGGTTGGAGTTCATCTATCCGTACCTTCAAGCACTCCTTAATCAATCAATTATTTCTACATGGGGTCGCGCATTATGGCATTGCAGGGGTTTTAATTAACTGTCTTCTGGTAATTACACAATCGGCACATAATTAGGAATGCTGAATGATAAAAGTTTGCCTGCATAATGAGAGATTAGCGAAATGCGCTGGAACAGTAGCAGTCAACGTGGAAACCAAGCCATAATTCCGAGGTAATTTACTAATGGCTTGCAAGAAAGACATCAAGGGGTTAGAAAAAGAAGAGAGGGGAGAGAGAGAGAGAGGGGGGGGGGAGCAAACAATAACTAGTGATTTTCTGTGCCCATCTGAATACAATGGATTCTGTATTTTTAGCAGATTCCTTTCTCCTCCTGTCGTGAGACTTGAGCCCAGCCCCTCCTGCCTGTGCCGCCTGGTCGTGGGCTGACTCTGGGCATTCGCTGGCTGTGTTAATAGGAGCTATTCCTTTTGGAGCGCATGGCTCTATATAAGAGAGAGATGCTCCAAATCCCTCCGTATGGCTTGTCATTGTGTTTGTAACCCCACTGAACCACAGCACATAAATCAAGTTGTACAATTATGGCGCAAAAGCGCTTAATTGTGGCTCGTAGGTGCTAATGTGGCACTTGCTTGTCAGATGGAAAGACATTCTTCATCAATTACAGCAAGCAGTCTGATATGCATTTTTTTCCAGAGGAAATAAGCAGATTGAAAAAGGAGACAACCCCCTCCACACACCACCCCCTCCATCCTTCATCACTTTTACACAATCAGTGTTTTTGTTTTTTCCACATGCAAGTCTCTGTATTTTTCTTTCTTTTTTCTCTCTTGCTTTCTTTCTCCTTTGTGCTGAGCAAATAAAACAGAATTCAGTCACTGGGAGTCCTGTTTGGTCTCTGACTGACTGACTGTGCTGGTGGTGGAACTCACTGTTTTCATTCTCTGACTAATTGGAGGATGATCTCAAGTGCTGTGACAACAACAACATCCACATTGGTTCTCTCTCTCTCTCTCTCTCTCTCTCTCTCTCTCTGTCTTTCTCTCTCTCTCTCTCTCTCTCTCTCTCTCTTCTCTCTCTCTCTGTCTTTCTCTGTCTCGCTCTCTCTCTGTCTTTCTCTGTCTCGCTCTCTCTCTGTCTTCCTCTCTCTTGCTCTATCTCTCTTCTCTCTCTCCATCTTCACTTCTCTCCCTCTTTTACCATTCTTACTTTATTCCTGTCTTATTGTATTCCTTTCTTGGCTGATGTCCTCAGCTCCCCTGTATTCTTTGTATCGTTCTTACATGACTCCTCCGTTTCTCTCTCGTCAGCGTGACAGTAAATAAACAGAACTGAATAAACACATTGACATGAATATGCAGTTCGTGCACTTCATTTGGCCTGCTGCCCAGCAGATGTGGACAGCTGTCATCGTCATAAGAGTGTGGATGCTGGACCCTGTGTGTGTTTGTTCTTTCATTTACACAACACGTGTTTTCTATTAACCAGCCTTCAGCTAATGCTGCACGCTTACCCATCAGTGTCCTCATTGTTCTCCTCACAACTAATGGCTGTCTGTTTCAGCTTCATTTTTATTCTTTTGAGTTCCTTCCAAGCTATTTCCTCAGCCCTGATCCCCTCTCCCTTGGCCTGTCTTCCTTTCTTCCTGCTCTTTTCTGGTCCATCTCTCTGTATCTTCTCTTTTCCACTCATCTCAGAAGTAAAGCTCATCGCTCCTGGACTCCAGCCACTGCCTCAGTTCTCATCAGCTAGTCTGTTGAGTCAGCAGCAAAGTGATCTGACAAATCCACACAAGAACTAATGAAACAGAGTGCGCACGCGCACACACACACACACACACACATACACACACACACACACACACACACACACACACATACACACACATACACACACAGACACACACACTCCACCCAGGATGAGAATCACATATGGGTGAGCTTGGCAGGAATCCAGTGGTCAGCAGACAGTGGTCAGGCTCCATCTCTCTTTAGCGATTAATGGACAGACAGAATTGGTGTGTGTGTGAATGTGAGTGTGAGTGTGCATGTGAGAGCATATATGTGTGTGTATGTGCATGCGTGTGTGTATGTGTATGTCTGACAGATGAGTTTGCCCACCCATCTCTATGAGTGATGACACTGGATTTAATCCAATCACATACACAGACCTCTGGCCTTTGACATAGTGAGACCTGGCAGGAAAGCAGAATGCCACACGGTAACACATATTCTGCTTAAGCAATGCAGGGGAGTCATAAACCAATTTCACCATTACGACACGTTACTGCTCTCTGGCAATGAACATTCAAAACAGCACAGATAAGATCCTCTGATCCTGTACTTACGGCAAGTTCACGCTGAAAGACTGAAAGCCGATTCATTACTGGGGCCAATAATATGGTCCAAAACCCTGAGAGCTGGACTTCACAGGATGTCAGCTCTTCCTCCTACTTGCCACCGCTCCACGAGCACTCACACAAATGCCTTTTCATCTCTTTGAGAGGAGATTGTTACTTTAGTTTTGAAACAGACAAACCTTCTTCATTTGTTATTCTGCCTCTGGGGACACTAAAGGAACTCACACTTACATTTCCCATATGGCAGATCAGCCTCTCTGCTCCAATGAGGAAGCACTTCCCCTCATTCATATGCACTTCCTGTCATCCCCGGCACTCTCAGATTATACAAATGCCCATTATGGACGAGCTGCAATCTCCTCCAGAGAGATATTGCATTTCGTCTAAGAGTAGGGGAGAACACTCAGCTTTTCTACTGTTTCATTTTATTACTCATGAGCCATGTTGACGCATTCCCATATGGCTACTGAACAGAACGATTCAACAAACATTAATACTCAATCGTCATGTGTGGAATATGAACATTTATACTCAACAGTCATGTGTGGAATACAAACATTTATACTTAGTAGTCATGTGTGGAATATGAACATTGCTATTCTATTCTATTCCATTCTATTCTATTCTATTCTTTTTATTTGTATAGCACAGTTGAAAACAACCCGCGGCTGACCAAAGTGCTTTACACGGTAAAAAGTAAATGGTACAAAAATGTACAATTAACACAAAGACAGCGACAAAGCACGTATAAGCACACCTCTAAACACCTAGAAAGCCAGGAGAAACAAGCGGGGTTTTAGCCTGGATTTAAAACATTCAATGGTGAAGGCTGATTGAACATGGAGAGGGAGGCTGTTCCACATCTTGGGCCTGGCCACAGAAAAAGCACGGTCACCTTTACGCCTCAAACGGGGATGGAGAGCAGCAGCTTATCGGATGACCTCAGTACTCTAGGGGGAGTTATAACGGGATGTATAAGGTCACTGAGATATTCTAGAGCCAGCCCATTCAAAGCTTTAAATACGAACAGTACAATTTTAAAGTCGACTCTTAATTTAACTGGTAGCCAGCACAATGACGCTAAAATTGTAGTAATATGGCACAATTTTTTTTATTTTGTTAGCAGACGTGTGGCTGCATTTTGCAGTAGCTGAAGTCGTGACAGAATAGCGTTGCGTTGCAATATTCCCAGTGAGAAGAAATAAAAACATGGATTATTGTCTCAAAATCTCTAAAAGAAAACATCTGCTTGACCTCGCTTAATGCAGTGACACATGACAGACTGATGATGAATGATAAGATAGATTGCTTATGTTCCTCAAGCTTTCTCATGACTCTCTTTGGGAATAAACAACACTGCCTAACTAGCTAGCTAATGTCAAACTAGATAAACTTATATGTCAAACAAACATTAACTCCATAAAATAATATTATTCAGCTGAAACAAAGAAATGCATGGATAAAGTAGAGTAGGCTTGCTGTTTTATATTTGTCAGATATTTTCAGATTCCATTTAAAAAATATATATTTCTGTATCACATAGAAAAAGCAAAGTAATCATAAAATGACACTGGGAGATATTTCTCTGTACTCTTTGCGAAATGTGAAAAGACTTGTAAAGGCCAGAAACCCTCACAAATTTGGGGCTGCATTTCAAAATAAAAGTTGCACAGGTTAAAAAACAAAATAAAACAAAACAAAATAAAATGGAATGGAATGGAATGTCATTAATGGAGACATAAAATTGGTCTTTAATGGTTGTTTGGCAACATTAAAGAATTTTGTGAAAATGCAATGGAGCTAATAGAGCTATAAATCTAATAATACATGTAAATCTGGTTCTCTCCGACTTAACAACAGTAATTATTTGCTTATCAAGACTCTTAGCATAGGGTTTGACATAACTGGAAAGTGGCCCTAGATTGCAAGCTGCATTTCTAAGAATGTCTGGAGATCCAAATATTAAAATTTCCGTCTTGCTCTCATTTAGTTTTAAGAAGTTGCGAGCCATTCAGTGCTTGATGTTATTTAGGCAGTCAAAGAGGCGTTTCAGCTCGCTAGGGCCACCAGGTTTCAAAGGGAGGTACAACTGTGTGTTGTCAGCACAGCACTGATAGGACACTCTATGCTATTTCATAATGTGGCTCTAGGGGTAACGTATAACGAAAATAAAATACAGCTGAGCACCGATCGTTGTGGTACACCATACAAAAAGGGGGCAGGGCAGATGACGATCCGCTGCAAGAAACTGAAATGGTTCTTCTTTCTAAGAAAGAGGCGCACCATTTTTGTGCGGTGCTTGAAATGCCCACCCAGTGCTCCAGGCACTATATAAGAATGTGGTGGCCTACAGTGTCGAAGGTGGCACTGAGATCTAACTATATTAGTATTACGCAGTCTTTAGCATCTACAGACAGCAGCATGTCATTCGTGACTTTGATTACTGCAGACTCAGTACTGTGTTTTGCATGGAACCAGACTGAAAAATATCAAAAATATCTAGCTTTTCAGTGAGAAAGTACTGCAGTTGCGGGAATACAACCTTTTCAAGTATCTTGGAAAGGAATGGTAGTTTTGAAATTGGCCTGTAGTTAATCGGATTGGTGTGGTCAAAATTGGGCTTTTTGATGAGTTGTTGCATGACTGCATGTTTAAAAAATGCTGGTCCTTGGCCAGAAATAAGAGAGCTATTCATAATGTGAATGGAGGGAGAAAGGAGGGACCTACACTGTCAAAAACCTCTTTCAGAACCTGAGGAGGAATAGGGTTGAGTGGGTATGAGGAGGGCTTTAGATCAGAAACAACTTTGCTGAAGTGGGAGAAGGAGAAAAGGTATAAGTTATTTAAGGTAGCAGTGTGTATTGGAGAAGCTACTACAGGGGCACCTCTGGAACCTGCATGAGCTCGGATAGCAGATATCTTACTGACAAAGAAATTAACAAAACTATCACAGCTCAGTGAGGATATATTACTGCCGTCACTGTCAGTGGGGTTGATTAAGGCGTTGATGTGTTGAAGAGAACCCTTGGTTGGTGGTTGTGTTTTGCTACCAAGTCTGAGAAATATCTTGCTCTCGCAGACTTATGGCCTCTTGGAAAATGGTTAAGGAATGTTTTAAAATCTCATATGATACTTGTAACCTATCTTTCTTCCACTTTCTTTCTGCCCTTCCGGAAGCTTGTCTTAGTGCTCTGGTGGTGTCATCAAACCATGGCTTTAGACTTGGCTTTAGGTCGCATATACTTAAGGTGGGCCACTGAGTCAAGGATAGTTTCACAGGAAGAATTATAGGCAATAACCAGCTCGTCTGGAGTGGAATCTTTCAGTGGGTTTTCCAGACTGGTTGTGGAAGGGTTTCAAGTGAGGGACTGGCAAAATGGGTTACCGTCAAATTATTGATAACCTGTGAGTAGTGGGGTGGAGGATGACAATTCCCAACAAGGCCCTGGATGTCAGCACTAAAAACAATAGGCATATGATCAGAAATACAGGTAGTACATATTTGCATGTCACTGATATCAAAGCCATATCATAAAACTAGATCATGCGTCTCACTCGTGTGTCGGCCCAGAAACAGACTGGGACAGATTAAAAGCTTCAGTTAAACTGGTGAAGTCAATCACAAGAAACTTGTTGGGACAACAGATATGAATACTGAAATCCCCCACAATTAAAATCCTATCCTATATGGACACAGTCATACCAAGGAAGTCTGAGAAGTCTTGTATGAAGTTACCGCTTGCTCTAGGTGGACAGTATACCACAGCACAGAGCAGGGGCACATCAAGTCCAGCTTTGATCAGCTGTCATTTAAAGCTCTTATAGGACACTGCAGGCAGCATGCAACAGCTAAAACCGGTTTTATAAACAGAAGCAACCCCTCCACCTCTGCCAGATAGCCTACGTGAGTTAACACAGCTACTGCCCTCTGGTTAAAGTTCAGTTAAAGTGCCCGACTCACTGGCGTTCAGCCAGGTCTCACATAGGAAAAGAAAATCCAAACCACGAGAGAGAGATCGTTTAGGATGAAGGTCTTGTTTGTGATTGATCTTACGTTCACCAGGGCCATCTTCAGAACAGGTATTGCCGCTTGAGGAGCACAATATTCGGGGCACAGGCCCATGAGGACCCCAAGGTTAACTCTGCGTTTTGCACAAGGGAGCTGACTCTGTTGAAGGCAGCCAGATGTTCTGCCAGAGACTGTAGGACATATCCAGATCAAACAGGACAGTCAAAAAGTGAGGATGTGATATTCCAGTCCTGGGGGCCGGCTGTGGCCTCTGTGGAAGATTTCTCAGTTGATTTCCAGTCTCTGCAGCCATCTCCTCCACACCTGGAAGCCCGAGCGCCGGCCACGCTTCCTACGCCTTCTGGGGCAATCCTTGTGTATAGCCTTGCTACGGTACACCTGGACAGGTGGGTCTGCAGTACCTCTTGGATGTTTGAAATCAGAAAGACTTAAAATGTGAGTGTAGGAACTTTTCATATACCATCCTATTTGTAGTAGTGCCTGTCGATCGGACTGGACTTGTAGAGCTTGCAATTATACAAATAAGGCAGAACAGTACGGACAAAAATGGGGTAAACTAATGTTCCGCGGTAAAACCATAGGCACCATCATGGTACGTCACATGGTACCTGTAGTCATGTGTGGAATACGAACATTTATACTCAGTAGTCATGTGTGGAATATGAACATTTAGAATCAGTAGTCGTGTGGAATATGAACATTTAGAATCAGTAGTCATGTGTGGAATATGAACATTTAGAATCAGTAGTCATGTGTGGAATATGAACATTTAGAATCAGTAGTCATGTGTGGAATACGAACATTTAGAATCAGTAGTCATGTGTGGAATACGAACATTTAGAATCAGTAGTCATGTGTGGAATATGAACATTTAAAATCAGTAGTCATGTGTGGAATATGAACATTTAGAATCAGTAGTCATGTGTGGAATATGAACATTTAGAATCAGTAGTCATGTGTGGAATACAAACATTTAGAATCAGTAGTCATGAGTGGAAGACAAACATTTATGCTCAGCAGTCATGTGTGGAATATGAACATTTATACTCCATTGCCATGTGTGGGAGACAAACAGTACCACTGTCTCATCGATAACCCCCCCCCCCCCAATACTTTGTCTGTATTTGTAGATTTACACACCTCTCTCCACACCATCTCTCTCACCACAGGCTGCCCCCCCCCTCCAAACCCCCCCCCCCCCCCCCCCCCCCCCACACGCACACACACACACACACACACACACACTTTTCCTCTCCTGATATGTTTTGTAGTGTGTACCCCTACATCGAGTGGCTATGATCCCTTAAAAAAAAGATAATAACAAAAATAAAAAGACTCAGGGTTGCTGTCAAGGTCATCTGAACCCCATTGAAGAGAAACCCTTTTGTAGGCCTTTCCATTCTGCAGGAGTCACTCCTTTATCTGTGTCCGTATTTCAGTCAGTCAGATTGGGTTTCAGTCAGACACAAATTAAGGTGTGGAAAGTGTGGTGTGAGTCACCCGAGAGGCAGCAAACTGTGGAGCTGCAACACACTCAAGCCCATGTAATGGCCCTACAGGAGCTGTGTTGGTAAACCTGCCTTCGTATCAAGCGCTCTCAGCAGACCTGTGTGTCCTGTCTTCCCACACTGCTCAGACGAGGTCTAGCTTGGCACTCTGGAATAAATACATGGAGAGAAGCTAGTGATTAATTGAATCTTTCTTTTCATATTTGTACTGCTCTTATCAGAGTGAGTGGTGTTAGCTGTAATGATGCATTCATTCTTGCTGACATCATATTTATCAGTAATAAATGAAAAGCCAGTCTTTTCCAGATAAACTGCTTTGTCTCCTTCCTGCCTGTCAAAGTCATAAGCATGGTGTTTTAATCAATGATAGAGAAAGAAGGGGGAGAGGCCAAAGAAAGAAAAAGGGAAAAAAAGAAGATTTGGCTTATCTGAGTCAGGTTATTTAATTGTATTTTTTGACAGTGTCATTCCTAGTCACTTCTCCCTTCCTCTTCCCCTACTCTACCATGTCTGTTTCCTCCTGTTTTATACCCCCTAGTTTTTGTCTTATTTCTTCTTTTTTTCATCCTCCCCTTATACCTTTATCACTCTCTCCCTCGCCATCTCCCCCTCTTTGGCCTTATCACATGCTTTGCAGCTGTCAGGACTGCCGTTCGTTCATTACTGCCCACCTCCATCTTCTCTCCCCCTGCCACCTCTCCATCTCTCCATCTCTCTCTCTCTCTCTCTCTCTCACTCACGCACACACGCTCGCATGTTCATTCTTTCTCATCTGTCTCTCTGCTCTGTTTCTTCTCTCATCTATCAGTTGGTTCCTGCTGTCTCCCTGTGGAGCATCCCTGGAGGAGGCCACTCCGGAGGGGCAAAGGAGCCTCCTCATGTATGGCGTGTGATAATAGCCCCAATCAGGGGTCACCTTCTCCTCAGCTTTTCACATATACATTTTAGCGATTTTCCCATTACCCTTCTCTTTCCAAATGCCACAGTTTCTCTTTTTTTCTTTTCTTTTAGACTTAACACAAGGGCACATTACACATCTCAGGACAGTTCATGCTCTAACCGTTTTCTCTGTGTTGTGTGTGGTACAAATGCTATGTCATGAGGATGGGTCTGAACGTGCTCTCAGAGAGCTGGAGTGTACCCAGAGACTTTGTCACAACTCAGTAACTACATGAGTGATTGAACAGGCTTTTTACAATTCTCTCACCGAAGCTTTTTCCAAAGCCTCGATTACAATGACTGCCCATCCCCCCCAAAAAAAACCACTGACAAACTGACCCTGGAGGACCAGCACTGGGTCCTCTCCTCTAATGTCTCTTTATTTACAAATGCTCCTGTCACCAGTTAGTTTGCTAGACAATAAAAGAGTGTAAAAAAGTATGAATGTATTTGTGCATTTCATTTTTCACAGACCATGTGAAATAAAAATGCATTAAGAATGCAGTCTCATTGTTTGGGTGTTATCTGCAGCATCCTAAAGCTGTCAGAGCTGGTCTGGGGCTGGGGGCTGGGTGGGGTGGGGTGTCCAGAGTGTAAGGTTTACGACCAAAACCTGGTGAGAAAATGTGTAAATCATCTTTAATCACGTGCTTTAAAATGCCTTAATGAGTGACCAGTCTTTCTGACTCTTTGTATGCTCCTGCTGGCACGGGCAGTGTGGAGGAATTTGAAGGACACACGGACAGGAGCAAGGCGAGCGGAACAGCCTGCGATCCAGGCATTTCCAGAGCCCCATTAATATGTAAAGGGCATTTCCTGCGGTCTGAGTGCATACGGTCATTGGAATCAAAGGCTTCTCTTCCCCCTTTGGAATGCTAATACAAGACGTTCACAGGCCGGAACAAAGGGGACAGAATTACAGCCATCAGGCTATTCCAGCCCATGTCAATTTGACTCAATGTTTCTTTTGGTTTCAAAAAAGCATAAATGAAGAAGACAATTGCATTGTGCTTCTCTTACAGGGAAGAATTGAGAACTTGAGAAAGGGAGAGAGAGAATGAGAGAGAAAGAGAGAGAGAGAGAGAGAGAGAGAGAGAGAGAGAGAAAGGGAGGTGGGAGAAGAATGAATATGATGGTCAATGCATAGAATGAAAAGATTAAATTTGCACTACTGAAAAATCATCCACATAATTATGTTCAGGGACTGATGCAATTTTGCTTTTTTTTCTGCTTTAGACCTTTGTGTCACCTTTAATTTCAGTTAGCTTTTGATACTTAAATTAAATGAATGTGCAGCCCATTTAAATACAGAGGCACACTAGCCTCAGTTCATTTGTTTCAGCACTGTGGCACAGTGCAGTCTCATGTCCTTCCTTTGTACCTGAGGAAACAAAAAGAGAAGGAGAAATAAAGAAGCTTCAAAGTGGTGGAGTTCTTACAGGTCATGAGGAAGTGTCCGTCTGGCAAATGCACAGATTTCCCCTCTCTTTCCCAACATCTCTTCTTCTTTTACTTACTGGTCTTGCTAGAGCCAGAGAAACAATCTATGTTTTGACCAGTGCTGTTTTTTTTATTTCTGCAGTCAGTGCTATTTTTGTCACAACCTGCACCGCCATTTTGGACTTTTGGTTTGACATGTCTTTGTGCTCCTGTTCTCTGTCTGTCTCCGCCCCTCACCTGTACCTGTTTGTCTAATTATTACCTTATTAATTTTATCCAATCCTGTTTTGCCCTGTTTAGTTCTCCCTTGTATTTAAGTCCTAGTGTTTGCCTTGTCTTTGTCTATCGTTGTTTGTGTATTTTGCGCACTGTCATGCTGCACCGTTTTGTTATTGGTTTTTTGTTCCTTTTCTGCACATGTATTTTGATCTTCAGTTCCAGTAAAGTCCTCCGTTTTTCACTATCATCATCGTGTCTTTGCACTTGGGTCCTGCACCACACCGCCAGTGTGACAATTTTTGACGATTACATCGCTGGAACCTTCCTCCCTGTTGCTCTGTAATCCTTTAACACAATTTGGAAGATGAATTTAATTCTTTAGCATAAATGAGGAAGGCAAATGGGATTATATAATTGCATCTGAGGTTATTTTTTTTTTTTTGAAGGATTTTTGAGTTCAGAATCTTGCAGTAGAAACTATATCTTAAAGTTGGATTTTACAAAAAATCTTTGGGGGCTTGTTGATGACTTTATTTTGAGACAATCTTTTGTTTCATTTTGACTTATGACAAATTTTGGCAACAGTGCGAGTAATGCACAAGCATTGTCATAAAATCATGTTATGTTCGGTGAAGGTAGGAACTACCTGTCCTGTGTGCCATCATGCACTGATCCACTTCTGATGGCACTGCTGTCTACAAAAAGCTGTGTTCCTCAGAAAGCACAGCTGACCATAAATAGTTTGACTTTTCCCCTCCAATTACTGGCACATTCTTGTTACTGTGGTATTTGGGTAAATTTATGATTAATTTTCTGAACATTGTTCAGCCCTAATTACGGTGTCCTGAGGGGTACTATAGTGAACAAAATGTCACAGTGCCCCACATGAAGCAGTGTCAGCACACTGGGCCATGGGTTTGTAAAGAGACCGGACAATGGGTGTTTGTCTTTTTAAAGAGTGTGTGTGTGTGTGAGGGGGATGTTGTGAAGAGACCAGACAATGTGTGTTTGTCTTTTGAAAGTGTGTGTGTGTGTGACGGATCAACTCTCCGTCACATATGGACTGTTTGCAGGCACGAACTGTTCATATACATTCACCGCACAAACATACACATTCACCACATAACACGGACTTCAAGTTAAATATTTATTGATTGTTATTGTGATTTTGTTGTGTGTGTGTGATGTCCAACGTCTTCATTTATTGATCTGAAAATAATAAAGAAAAGAGACTAACGTTAGCATTCTATAGAATTCTATAACATTTCTGATTAAGTTGGCCAACGAATCCATTTGCATATTCCACTATCCTCAAATTACCGTTAAAAATGTTACGTTAGGTTATGTTGTCTATGTGTAAGTGTTGATTACTGATTGTTAATTGTAAGAGCTGTCGCTTACCTGGGTGACGCTTCCCAGAGGTGAGATTTGCGGCAGTGACGTCAAAGAAACCGGTACGTCGCAGCCTCAGGTATTTTAAAAGAAAAGTCCTGCGAACTTCACAGGAGGTCTGCTTGCGTCACATACTGTTTTAAACTATGAAAGCCCTCCATTTTGTTTTAGACGGGGTGGGATGTTGTTGGCTGGTTGGTTGGTTGGTGTGGAAGTTTGTAGGAGTGTATTTCGTGAGAGGAAAAATTATTGAAAAGTCTTGCAGAATTTATGTCTTGTTTGTTTTCCGGCAAGAACGGTGCAAATAGTGTAAATACGTTATTATTTTGGTTTGTTTGTTTTTTTCTTTCATTTTTTCCTGTTTATTATTGGCACAAAAATAAATTCACTGGGTGTTTAGCCACAATCCACAATCTTGACTCCTGCTGCCTCCTTGCCTAAGACGGCTCCGTCACAGTGTGTGTGTGTGTGTGTGTGTGTGTGTGTGTGTGTGTGTGTGAAGAGACTGGGCTCTACCAGAGCTACAGAAAACGTACTCTCAGTGCTGTAGAGGGTCAGAGGGTGAAATGTGGAGTGTACCTTGGACACTTGGTCTGGCTGCTCCACGTGGAAGTGTGTAATACTGGGACTGGTTATGCTCAATGATGTGGTAGGCTTGGAATCTGGCTGAAGGCTGAGTTCAGCTGGGTTTGCCTAAGATCCCGCAGGGATCTCTACGCGGGGCAAAGACACTTGGGGTAGAAGGGGAAGAGAAGGGCTTTGGAGGAAGAGGAGCCACACATGGGATAAGGTAAGTGCCATCTATGTACCTAAAATATGACTATCAGCAACAGTGTGGGACTGGAAGTTCTTAAAAATGTAATTGTGTGTGTGTTTGTGTGTAGGTGGGTATAGCTGTCTGTAATATATGAAAGACAAGTGAAGCAGATGCTTCTCTGAGACAGCAGCGCCGTATACAGGCATTGTTCCTGAATGGACTTATTTACAGAGTTGTGCTCTCATACAAGTCCATTACAGTGTCTTGCAGTTTGGAATAAACTTGAAAAGTCCATCAGCAACAGTACAATAAGAGAGAGAAAATTGGATAATCTGTTAAGTGAATGTTAGAGAAGGGTACAGTTTCATTCCAGGCTCTACTCTGTCAAAGAGATGATGCCCACGCCTGTCGTTTGGTACGAATGCCAATTCCTTATCATAAAACACCCACAGCTGTTTATTTATGCCTTTGTGGCAGAGACCTTCTGCTTCAGCTTGGCTTTTCAGAATATCAGCCAGTGTGTGTGTGTGTGTGTATATGTCTAACACTCTACAAAACATTTTGTCTGGGATTCGTCAAAACCACTTTTTGACTGTTGATACCAAGTCCTGAGTGTTGAACCTCAAGTGTACATTACTGCGCCATTACTGATACCAGCCTTTTCTCTTCTAATCAGTCAAATCATTTCTCTACCACTCCAGTCCAGCTGAAACTGTCATGGTCAACTCTGGCCAAAACATCCCTGCTCCCGAAGAAGCGACATAGAATGAAGTTAGTAATGTAATATCAGTTGAAATTGGTGACACAAATAAAATATGAACTTTTCAGCCTTTCATATCTGGATAGAACGCTTCATGACCCACGATTAAACCTATTATACTGCATATCAATATTCATTAACAGTTATAACTTTAAACTCTGTGAACACTGTGACTGATTTTAGAAACCTGAATCCACACTTATCAAACAAATTTGCGTTTCTCATTAAATCTTAGAATATTCAGAAAAATCTACAGTAGCCTCAAGCATTCCATCTCTTCATAAAGTCTGTGAGTGATAAAGCATATTCACAATGAAAGTAAGTGTGTGTGTGTGTGTGTCTGATACAGAAGGTCGGTGTGTCCAGACAGCTTAAGACAGAGAGAATTTGTCTGAGGGTGGAGAGGGCTGACCTGTGCTTGACCTCCTGACCTCTTCTTTTCAAGGACAGCAGATTCTGGGAGCCAATAGCAGTATCCCAGTGAGTCGTCATCATGAGCTTGGAGGTCAGAATGCTTCATGTAACTCATTTGCTGTGTCCTCCAGCCATGCTAATCAAGCTATTCTGTATTAGCTTGATTCACGCCATGCCCGTGGATGTAGCAGGAATACATTATCTATGTATTAGCTTTCACAGAGGGTGGTAATTTTATTTGTTGTCATTGTATGATTAACACTTTTTAAGTGATGCAACATGCTCCAGTGGAAAATTAATTTGTGTATTTATTATCATATCAAACAGTTAAATGAGTCCAAATGAACTGGCCAAATCTGTAGTCAGGACTTGTCGTTGCTGAAGTTGTCTAAGACATTATACTGACTGCACTTATCACCTTCAATCACAGGAAAACAAGCAAACACATATGCATTAAACGTCTTATGTTTCCACATGTAAAGGGTAGGTTTTCTCTCATTAAAGTTGGTTCTGTTATACACAGCTTATGTAAAACCTTTTTTTTTCTTCTCACAGTAATAGCAACTATAAATAAGAAGAACAGTGTGACAGAGAGGAAGTGTATAATGTTTAATCGCTACTCTTGCTGTGACCAGTTCAAACAGGAGCGTATCTGTGTGTTTTCATTTATCCAGACGGTAAGGACTGACAGCAGTTTGCTACAATATATACAGAGTTTAGATGGTTATGCTGACTTGAACACAATTTGTTCTGGAGAAAAATAAGTTGTTTTATTTGTTTGTTTGTTTTGTTGCTTTGCTGACCATCTGACTGTTCCTCTATGCATCTGCAACAAGTGAGTCTTCAGTGAGGAGTATGTTGAGCATGTTGCTCTCTATAGAGCTGCGTTGGGAGCCGAAATAAACAGCTGTTATGGCAACCAGTGAAGGGGTTGGGGACCAGACCGGTTGACTCTCCAGTACTGGGTTGAACTGGTTTAGGGGGATTTTTGAGTCAGGGCATTCCTGCTGGTTGGAAATAGAGTAAAGGGGCCCATTAAAGTTGTACTGTGAAGTGGTTCAATTTCATATCGCAAAACCTCAGGTTCACAGGAATCAGAAGGTTTTTTTTTATTGTCTGGGTTCTTGATTCATCTTGTTTTAATGAGGAAACCTTTAAACACACTAAAGGGATGGACAACCATGAATGGCTATAGCAGATCAGTAGTCTACTTCTAAGGGCAGACAGCATTAACACTGTAGTGTTTTCCTGCCTGAAAACCTTGTGTTGCTTGTGAGGAGGGCTCTTTAAAGCAAATGGTTTTTAAAGTGCTCTCCAGAGTGCAGAAATTCCACTGTGTCAATATCCAGGCTCTGAGTCCTCCAAGCACACAAATGTGCATTTATTATTGGACAGCCTGTGTACTCTATCCTGTCTGTGTTCTCTATCCTGTCTGTGTTCTCTATCCTGTCTGTATACTGTATCCTGTCTGTATACTCTATGTTGTCTGTGCATTCAATGTTATCTGTGTATTCTGTGTTGTCTGTGTACTCTATGTTGTCTGTGTGCTCTATTCTTTCTTTGTATTCTATGTTGTCTGTGTACTCTATAATGTCTGTGTACTCTATGTTGTCTGTGTACTCTATGTTGTCTGTGTACTCTATGTTGTCTGTGTACTCTATTCTCTCTTTGTATTCTATGTTGCATGCATGCTCTATTGTGTCTTTGTACTCTATGCTGTCGGTGTACTCTATTCTGTCTGTGTACCCTATTCTGTCTGTATAGTCTAAGTTTTTGTCATGGCTGGATCTAGAGGTGGGCAGGGGTGGGCATTGCCAACCCAAATTTTAGCATTGCCCACACAAATGACTGATCGTTGTTTTGGCCTGAAGGATCTGTCATGGCACTTTTTCACTCACCCCTACTTTGCAATTCAAGGACCCTCTCCTCATTTTGTACATTAGAAAAACGATGTCATATTTACTGGAGTTCTCACTGTCATTATTAATCATGGAGTAAACTCCAGCTTTGCTCTTTACTGCTGCCCACTTCTCATCATGTGTCAAGAGTCTATACTCAAATACACACACACACACACACACACACACACACACACACACAAGCCACATCTTTACCATCTTTTAATGTAAATCCTGTCCTGATACTTTTTTAACATTTCAATTAAAATGTTTTGTTCTTATTATATAGCCTTCTGGGTAAAGAAAAAGATCGCTATGCATCTGGCCTTTGTGTTTACCAGATCAGTGCAGAAAATACCTCTAAAATGCATTATGACACTACAACAGATTCCTAACCAAACATTCAGTCAATCCCAAAGCTGCCACACTCAGATATAATACCTGAGCTGTTTTATATTTGTGTATGTGCCGCAAGGCAGATTTTCATACTCACTATCAGAACCAAACAGAGTTTAAGAGCAGTGCAATGAAATAACATACGACTGCTCTCTCTGAAGCAGCTCCAGTCTGTGTCTAATGACTGAGAGAATTAAATATAAAGGCACTTTAGAGTAATAAAACGTGTGTGTGTGTGTGTGTGTGTGGTCTCCAGCATGTGTGTCAATGTGGTTGTTAACATCATCTGAAATCTAATACCCTCTCTTAGCGAACCAATCATGGCCTTATCGCCACAGGGCCTGCTGTGTGTGTGTATGTGTGTGTGTGTCTGTGTGTGTGTGTGCGTGTGCACTTTATCCACACCTGTCATTTGGTGCTATTGTTAGGGCAAGTGCACCTATTGATTCCCGTCTGAGTGGTGGACAGCTTGTCTTAAGTATTCCATAGCTGTATGCAGCCCTGACAACCCGACAGAAGACTGAATGGTGAAAGTTTAACTGTGGGACCATTACCAATAATAATAATGTCTGACATAGAAACTAATGGGTCCATCACGGTTTGGTTTATCATGAATTTACATTAAAAATCATATTAAATGTGAATCTGCTGCTTGTTTTGGGTTTCCCCTTGAGATTAAAGCAGCAGCCTGCCATCGCTATGGTGATGTGTTGTTGGTTGCCATGGCAAGATGCCATTACTGGTTGGTTTGCCCAATGTTTGAATTCTCTGAACAGGGAGCAGGAACCCGAGTGAAAAATGATGAGTGTCAGAGATTGAGTTAAATGATTGAATTTTTCCAGGCGAGTCAGTGACACCCTAAAGAAAGATGGGTCTAATAAGACAGCAGTGAAGATGGAAAGACAAAGCTAATCTGAACAAAACGAGGCAAGTGTGAGAAAATGGCTTTAAATGAGGCAGGAGGTGTTACATGGAGGTGGACACAGTGGGGAGGGGGAGGGGTGGTAGTTATATCAAATACACGAGGTTGTTTACAGACGAGTGAGCATTCATCAAGAGATCTGGGTTTTGGTGTGAGGCTGTTTCCCCAGGTGTGTTAAATAAACGAATGTTTAAATTTGTACACTCCATTAAAGTGTAATAGTAGTGTAGCGCCTCTGGTCGTAACCAGGGGTAGTAATAAAGACACTAACATTTACCTAGGGAGTGGTATGCCTTAACTAACTCATGAGAGGAGTTAATGTTGAGTTGAACGGCTGACAATTTTATCGCCTTACAGTGACAACAACATACACAGCGCATACACAACACAAAACCTTGTGTATAAACAAATAAAGCAAAAAAAATAAAGCTCTTTAAAGTAACAAAGAAAACTGGGGATCCAAAGAATTCAAGTCCTTGTCCTAGTGTGTGTGTGTATGTCCAAAGAGTTCCGTTCCTGGTCCGTGTGTGTCTTTGGATGTACCACTACTCTAACTATCTCTACCCGATAGAGGAAATAGTGTGTATGAGTTCTTATCTGGAGCTTGGATGAACGAATCGAGCTAGTCAACCGTCTTCTGGAAACAGATCCTATGGTAGGCCGCACTGCTTCCATGGGCATCCACAGTCTCCCTGGCCTGGGCCCGCCATCACAGAATCCTCCAGATTAAATCTGGTAGTTCAAAAACCAATCTACACAAATAGTGCAGAATAATAAGTTATTCTGTTCTCTTTCTGTTTTTAAGATGAGACCTCGTTAACTTCTTTTCTTCAATTAAAACATCTTAAAATATATATCCAATAACTAAGAATACACTTTGATTACAAGGGGATGAATTACCATATATCACAACAACAGCTGGTATTTTAACATTGATACATGAATTACTTATCTTTTTTCCACTTTTGACCTGTAACATATCCCTTTTTACCCTTTTTTATACATCATTTCAATATGTTGAACTTGCTACCAGTATAGATGTGTATGATACGCCACCCTCCCCCAGGAGCGGCATGACACTACACCTCTAGATGATATACTGGGTACCCGCAGCCCTATACTTCATACGGGTTACAGTAGCAACTGTCACTTCCTTCTCTTCACTATGCCAGCTGCACCTGAGGAAAACCCATGCATACTGAGAACAGCAGGGCTGATGATGCCGTCCTCACTGGATGGGCCCAATCTGAGTTACCATCTCTGAGACTTAATGGTTGTTTTAATGTTATTCTTCTGTTTCTAGAATATTTCACTTTAGTAGCCCTAAGGACCTCATCCAGATGGATCACAATGAACTGTTAAATTTATGGCAGACAGAAGAGACAAGAGACGGACTTTCAATGACTGAAGGCTGTAACAGCAGCTCTGTAAAGTGTCTAATTTAGAGTCTGTCTGACTCTCTCTTTAATGAGGACTAACCCAGGGCTGCTGAATCAACAATTAGAGCATTGAAGTTGATTTTCTAAACAGAGATAAAATGTCAGAGGCCTACTTCAATCAAAATACCACTGAATCTGTCGCTGCGACAATGAAACATTTAGCACTTGTGTGTATGGAAAAGTGATTTTAGCCTATTTTCCACATCACAAAAACATTTTGAGACTTAGAAATAAACCAAAATTATGTAACATGATTTATGAGGTTATAATACACTTTGAGAGGTTTTTGCATATTTCATGGAACAAATAAATAAGAGCAACAAACAACAATAACAAAGATTTAAATGGAAGTGAAGATTTAGATGGTCCCACGCATTATGTGTGTTAGAAATAAAGGGAAAACAAATGACAACAAACAAAAAGGTTACTTCAAGCTGAAAGGTGACGATGTAATAGTGCAGTTATTTCTGACACAACTCTGAAAAATGAGAGAGCCCAAGACTAGGTGCAGAGGTTAAATATGTTGGTTTTTTTTCACTCACTTACACATAAGATGTCTTCTTCATCTAGTTTGTCACAGACAGGAATGCAATATTTTATCTTGACATACTCACAGGAGATAGAAAGTCACAGAGAGAAAATGTGGTGGTGGGGGTTGGATTAGATGGTCAGACTGTATCTGTACGAACAGTAATGTTTGGGCCTACACCAAACACAGCTGAGAGCTTTTAGTAGACAGGGAGAGAAAAAGAGAGAGGGAGGGGGAGAGAGAGAAATAGAAAGATGCAAATTGAATTTTGTCTGGTGACAAAATGAATGGTTGGCTGTCACTGGAGTTTTAGCAAAAATATTGAGAGTGAGCCAAGGAGTCATAATTTCCGCCTTCGCTCTGACAGAGGAGATGCAATGGAAGAGGTGTCCTGAGTTCAAGGATCTTAAACAAAGTGGCTGATGCATACATGGGCTGTGTGTGACCTTACCTGACTGCAGCCCAGAAAAATAACTCACGGAATAAAGTCGGAGTGAATGCAATGTTTATTTACTTTCCCTAAACCACAGCTACCTGTGAAATTACATCTTTCCACTTCAGTAGCATTACTGACAACAATACAAACAATTGATGGTGTTCCAATTTCTTGGAATTAATTCTTTATGCGATCAATTGCATAGTCAGGTCTCTTACACAGGCTCTGACTGATGGGGACTTAGGGACTGGCGCTGTGTTCCCTCTTGGACAGTCAAAAGATTATAGAACATAGAAGTCTATCAATGGCTTAAAGTGAAATGAGATGAATACATTATTTATTAAGACAAAGTAACATTAAGGTACCATTAACAATAACATTAATGATAAAAGACCAACTGTGTTACTTCGCAAAGAGAAAGGGACTGTAAGCGAAAGCTCACTGGAGAAAAATAGTTGACAACAATGTTGTTAAATGACAGTTATTCTCGTGTGAATCCCAGCATTCTTTAATCCTATTTTTTTTCCAAATCCTCCTTAAATATGACACAGTCTAGTATAGTTTAAGATGATCTTAGTGACCATTTCAGGAGGAGAGCACAAAAATGAAAGGGTTTTGTGAATACTGTACATGATTCATCCCTCTGATTGGAGGCTGTAGTTATTAATGTGCTGGCATCAACAGGCCTGATGGGATACCCTTCAAAACAAACAGGGGTTTATTCTGCGGGCATAAAGGGGAAGCTGGTCCAACTTTCTTGCACAAGTTGCAATGATCGGCCAAAATTTGTATCAAAAATAGAATGTCAAGCTTGACTGAGCAACAGAATGTAACATTTGTTGAGAGGACACAACAATGAACATCTGCAAAATGTCACCTTAATCAGTCACTGAGAGAGAGGGAGATGGAATGATTTCTTCTGTTCTTCCTCAAGAAAAAAAGAAAAAAACAAGATGCATTTCTAAAATAGAAACCCAGCTTCACCCTTAGTTACTTTCTAAAGGTACTGTGTCTGATCTTTTAAAGACAACTTGTCATCAAGGAGAAAACCTAAGTGTTTATATTTTATGCTCAGCTAATTTTTTTCCCCCAAAGAACAAAGAACACTAATCACAAAGAAATGAATAGAGCTGAAGCAGTAAAGGGAGCTGCAACAGTAAAATGTATTTTCTTGGCACTCCTGTGGGAAGGACGAGGACTCACTAATGGTGAACATGGACAGAGTCATTTAGTGTCCAAATTCCATTCCTTTCTAGAACAGAGCAACTGAAAGCACACTGGCATCATAGCATGTGACTGTATCTGGAGACTTCTCTTCATTCTCACAGAGTAAGCAATGATTGTTTCCTTGGTGTGTATGCAGTTCTTTCCCACATATTCATGTATCACTCTATGCCAGTGGTTCACTCTATGCCAGTGGCACAGGGTACCCCTGGGGATATGAAAAGACCTTCTTGGGGGTACATTAAAAACTATTTCAAGCGGCCTTTGTTCATATATTTCCATTTCTCAGTTGTAATTTGTCTGTCACCTGAATTTGTTGTGTTGAACCAGCAGTTGTTTTTACAAGTACCCAGCCCAAGTGCCCTATCTGGTGTATAAATGTACTAACAAATACAGGGTAAAAAAAAGACTAATGTGAACTGCATCACTGGCTGAAGAGTCCCTTTAAGTTTCATGTCATTTCTGAACTTTCTACTCTCTGTGAATTGATTTTTCCGGAAGTACTTCTGTAAATGTCTGCAGTTGCTACGATGGATCAGTGGATAAAATCTTCAAAGAGCAAATCAACTGATGAAGCATCAGGTAGCTTTGCTACTGATGTAGATGCCAAAATGAGTACTTTCTGTGCAGACAGACTTACTTCTGCTCCGCAGCCAGGACCATCCAGTGGCCAAAAAAAAAGAAAGGAAAAGAAAAACCACCAGCCACAGTGAGATCTAAACACAACAAGGAAAACACTGAGTCGGGATTCAAATATATTGGCACAAGTGGTCACCCTAAACCCCCCAAAGTGTGTTTTGTGGTGAAGTTCTGTCTAACAATGTAGCCCCACACCTTCACCGCCACAAAGACAGTTCAACACAAAACACCACCAAAATAAACAGAAACCCAGGAAATTTTTTGAAAAAGCATTGTCTTGTTTGACGGTGTGCAAGTTGGTGCCACATGACATAAATGACATCAACAAGAAAGAGTTCAAAGCATCATACATGGTGAGCAACTGGGTTGATACATGAAGTAAAGCTCTTGCCATAGCTGAGGGGCTAACTCTGCCAGCTGCTGTAGACATGGCTAATGTAATGAGTGGTATGAATGCCAAGAGATCTCTGGAGTCAGTGCTTCCATCCAGCAGCACTGTCACGTGTCCTGATGATGACATGACTAATGGTGTCCCTGACACAGTGCAATGCACAAAGAAAAGCAGCTGCCAATTCATGAGTCCACTGACATTGTAAATTTGGCACAGCCATTTGTGTATGTTAGGTATGTTAATGAAGCCACTGTGGAATGATACAAACGAAACAATTTAAATTCTATGAAAAAAATGCTAAATACACATTGGGGAAAAGGAGAGGAACACAGAGAGCATGTGTGATATGGAAGAGGTATTTAGTTTGTTAAAATTTGGTAACCACTGCTCTACAACATGGTATGTGGTCATAAACTGGTTATAAACATGCGCGAGTACACAAATTAACACAGGCACACTGAACTATAGTTTGAGATTAAAGAAAAAAGAATGAAACAAGTAAAAAGAAACAAAACTAAACATCCTACAAAGCCAAGAAAGATGTACGTGTGTATGGGTGTTTGTGAGTGTGTGCGGTTGTGTCTTCCTACAAAAAAATAAGAAAACTTAGAAACAAACAAACACATACACACACACACACACACACACAACAAGAAACTCAACAGCAAACATGATCTGAATGAAGTCATCTTTACCTTCAGCATCAGCCTGGAATCAATATGGGTGCTGCTGGTAAGAAAGTGATAATTTTATTGGCTGTTCTGTTCCATCAATCACAGAGCAAGACAGAGCATTGAAACAGAGCCCCGCCTTTCAATGGTGCAGTGTGCAGAGAAGAGTAGGGGAACTGAAAGCGTGTGACACATTCAAGCTTTCTGCCACAGACCTGTAATCCACAGTGTCAGAGAGGCGTAAACACATCCGGTGGCATGTGTGCCTGTAAACTGTGCTGTCTGTTGGAAGGTGGAGGCTACGTGGCAGAACGGGGCTGGAATAAAGTGAGGTAGATTGACAGTGTTTTTCACTGATATGGCCAATGTTGACAGCTGTTTCCACCCACACACACTACCAATAACACACACAGGAGGGTGTACCTGAGCAGCCCTCAGGGATCCTGCTTTTGTGCGTAATAAATCACACTCAAGGGAAAGACAGACTGTGCCGACAATTAGCACAAAAAAGATGCTGTGAGCAAAGGCAGTTATGTTTGGAGTTTCTGTGATTATTATCAGGGGTGGTAAAAATATTCAGATATTATACTTGAGTGAAAGTAGAGATAAAACAATAAAAGAATGACTCCAGTAAAAGTACAAATCATTCATGAACCCCCCCCCCCAAAAAAAACCCCAACTTGAATCAGTCTTACAGTATCGGGCTTTTAATGCACTCAAGTTTTCCAAAGATGGAAAAAAACCCATAATATAATGAATAGAACACAACAAAAACGTAACCTCTTGAGATCTGACTGAATTCTAGACAGCACTTATTTCCTAACGCAGTACGCAAAGCAAACACTTCATCCTGTGTGAATCATTTTCAAATCGTTTGAGAAAAAAGAACATTACTTTTAAATAAATCAGTGGATGGTAATCTATGCTGATACCATTAGAGGCTAAAGGCGCTTTTTTCTACTGAGGTTCAGTAACTTTTCAGGGACTGAGGAATTCCAGAACTGTCCAGGACAGGAACTATTTCGCCAGTCATGAGATGCACTCACAATGGCATTAATGATTACATTTTTTTTTTTTTTTTGTCATCATTCTTATCCATGTCTCATGTGTAAATTTTAGTGTGGAGTCTTCCCAGTAGTGGCCTCTCTACTCATAAACTCAGACAGTAGCACTTCATTATGATCTTTATCTACTCTCCTTTTCATCTCCACGACGCCATTAAGTGTAGTCTGTGGTATACAGAGTTGATAATGTGTCCTGGAACATGCCAGACACATGTGGGAATTAAAGCAGTCTTTTAATTTGACATGAACCCTGGGCCTGACTGCTTTCAATTGCTCCATTCTTCTCTGGAAGTACTGTTTATGAGAGATGAAAACCAGCAGCCCAGCCAAGCGCCCCGCCCCAACACACACACACACACGCATATACACAAATACACACACACACACACACACACACACACACACACACACAGACACACACAGACACACAAAAAAAAACATGTGTCTAGATTTCAGCTGGTGTTGATGGCTAATTGAATGGGGTCCGTCTGCCTGTCAGACTGGGTTAATCTTTGCGGAGGAGGAAAACACGCTTATTCCTGTAGCTGTTTGCAGGTGTGTCATATTAATCAAAAGCAGCTGTCCCAGGTAGGGCTTTGGATAATTGAATTTCTGATTTGATCTAGGACTCTGTGCCTTCAAGCATTTCTGCCTATACAGGCCCTCCCGTGTGTAGATAGGGCAAGAACATGCTGCAAAATACAGAGTGTGTGTAGCGGGAGCATAGAGTTTATACTATTTGGAGAGGTATTTTCCCTCTCCATGTTGTATTCAATCAACCACGGTCTTACGCTTTCATCTCAAATGACAGCCATCTTAGTGAAGGCTAAGGCCAATGAGAGCTCAGTCAGACCTCCTCCCATATGTGTGGAGCCGACTGCTGCGTTTTTATTGCCCATGCTGTCGGCTGTTTAGGATCGTAACAGACTTGAAAGATGACACTATTTACTCAGTACTGTTTGTAACTCTATGGGAGCCTGATGGACAGTGACAGGGAGGCCTTGTCGTTCTGCTTACCTGAGGGAACTAAACCAGATCTGTTCCTTCAAATGTCTGGCCGAAGGAAGCAAGGCAGTGCAGCTGGGATTTGAGTCTTGAGGGAGAGGCAACAGAAAAACCGATACACCAGAACAGGGACTTGGAAGGTTTTACTTTTTCTTTTTTTTTACTTCTTAACTGTTATCCCCTTCAGGCAGAATGGATACCACAGGAGTACTGCCCAATATATCTTCACAGATGGACAGTTTGAAGCCATTCAGGGTCTCCTCAGTTCAAGCCATGCTAAGAAATCTGATAATCCCCAGAACGGAGACTAGGGGGCATTTTATGGTCACATTAGGGCACCAGACTTCTGGGACTAACTCAAAATCACATCACAAAATCACATATGTTGTGCATGAGTATGTACAGGAGTCTAGGCCAGAATCACAGGTGGATGGCTGGTTAACGCTGCTTGCCTGCTATCTGCTAATTCTCTATAACAGGATTGCTTTGGATGGGTTATCTTATGCCCATGCTAAAGGAAGATGGATCTTCACTACTCTGGCCCGGTAGAGGGAAGGGAGTCACCTCAGATTAGTGACCTGAGATGTAACAGAATGGCGATACACTTGGTGAGGGTTCAGAATCAGGTATGCTGATGGCTGGGCTCACAGAGGGCCTTTGGTAGAGAAATAAGCTGCACTTCTGGGGTCTCTGAGTTAATTATGCAACCAAACTCTGATAGAATGAGAGAACTGGAAGGTCTGTTCTTACACAGCTGATGATGGCAAAAATAAGATGACAAACATTTAATAGTTTACAATCTCCCCAACATACAAAGAAAGACATGGTCTGATGAAGTTGTTCTGAATCAAACTGATGTGCGTGCACAGGAACGTTAGATCTTAGTCATGCAATACTGCTTGGTGGCTTTAGATTGAGGTGTGTGTGTGTGTGAGTGGAAAGTAGATCCTCTTTCCACTATTACTCAAATGATGAGGTTTATTTAGAACCTTCAACACTTGAGAATTCAAAAAGCAATACTTGTGGGATAAGGGTCATGAAGTTCATTCTGAAATTAGCTTTTCAATAACATCAAAAGAAGACATCAGACACTGCCGCATACCCAGACGTTTTTCAGTCGCATTCTCACTTTTGGAGAACAAAAACAGCAAAACAGCTTAAAAGGACAAAATTGAATAATTCATGCACGTAAACACGTTAAGTTAGTTTAACGTTCAGTGTACAATAGTCCATGCTGCATTCTTTGGACTGCAGTTCCTTGTCTCTCTGGATTTTGACAGTAATCGATTGCTGTCCAGAGTCAGAGGAGTTCTTCTAAAGGTTATTAGCTTATCTGATAAATTGAATGGCAAAGATACTCTTTCATCCCATCCCAGCCCTTTGAATGTTAATTGATTCCTGTTGGCTGTTGGGGCATTTGTGAAAGTTATCAACTTTTTAAATTAGGTTGTGAGTTCTTTCATCCTTGCCCATGCCTTTGAGTGGTGATTGGTTCCTGTACAGCTTTTGGGTGGTCATGAAAGTTATCAGTTCACTGGTGTGAGACTGGAGTTGTTTCGTGGTCTTAACCTGTGTCCTTGATTGCTCAGGTCAGGTGTTGGTGGAGGCCAGTCGCTGGTAGACAGTATTCATTTATTGTTTAGCCATTGTCAGGGCAATCCGTAGATGACCAGTTTTGAATGAGGGCCTATTTAAAAAAGAAGCAAGTTCTTTGTACTTTACACTGGAGGGAGGAGGACCTGGGTTGAAAAGGTCAAATGCAGATTTTTCCAGCTAGCTCTGTATTTATAACAAATATATGAGGCAGCATATGAAACCATTTTTTCCTTATCTCACATGAGGTAGTCATACTGGAAGTACATTTCACAGTGCATTAAAATGGTATTATGTGATGGCAAAGGACTCAGGGAGAGTCCAGAGATGGACATTAATAAGTGATTGTGTTGTGTTGAAAGAGTCTTAACAGCAGCAATAATTTATCCATATTAGGCAGTTCAGACATGGTGCAGTTTACTGTAAAATACAGGAAGGAAGATGGTTTATCCACAGGGGAGACTTAAACACTGAGCATTTGTGACATACAACCATGTACATCTTTTGGTGTTAAAACTGTACCGATGTCAGATCAGTTTAAGCAGCGCTGTTTGACACTGAATGAATTAACTCGCTGCTGGGAAACTGTTAGCAGCCCTGTGTAGGACAGTTCACAATGATAACATCTGCAGGTCCTTTTCTGATGGATATGCTGTTCATTGTAGTCAGTGGTCATCCTAAATGGCTTGAAGTGTAACTGGTGCAATTTAGCAATTTTGTAACTGGTGCAATTTAGTGATTACAGCAGCACATCTCAGAGAGATGTGTAGGATTCACATTTATGTAATATCCCTTTCACAAAAACAGTTGTCTTCGCAAACACAGGGCTCAAGACTTTGCAACCAATGGTGTTTGTCAAAGTACCAGAATTCCCAGAAGTCCTGCACAAACATGCTTGGAGAAAGGGCCACTCAATCTCTAAAGAGGGCCCTAAGCAAGAGTATCACCCCAAACTGAAATCTCAAGGTTTTTGGACTGTTTACTAATCAACTCTACATGCAGAAAAACTGCTTCTGCTGCGTTGCTGTTTGACAGGCCTGTAAGAACCAGATGTACTTAAACGGCATATACACTAAACCTCTCTGTAGCCAACAGTGCATGACAATCCTTTGAATCTGGGAAAATTCAGTGGGTTGAGTGCCTTTCAAAGGAACTGGCTGCCCTGTTTGGAGATACCTGTTACAGCTTTGCTCTCGTACAGAGTGTACGGTGTTCGCCATTCCCATGGAGGCACACAGCTCACTTGTATCTGATAGAAGACTCCATTGTGCAAACAGCACACCAGAAAGAACAATGACATTTCTCTGCCAGGAGGACAACAGCACTGTAACAGAAACACTCCCCCACTCCCTGATGAAGCCACTGCAACTGTGAAAGACAAAACTCACACAGAGGTTCCCCACTTTGGAGCGTCAGTTTTTAGGTTTAGTTTTAGATTTGTGGTTAGTGTGGTGAGAACTTTTGGGTTAAGGTAATCCCCATTCAGAATCCACGAAATCTAGGCAGTTAACTCAACTCTGAATTAGTTTTATTTTATCGTTATTCTATATTGTCATGTGCAACTTAAGTATGTATGTATGTATGTTATATTGTTAAGTCTAACATTGACTTAGGTTTGTGCACATGTGACTAGTGCAGAGATGAGGCATCTGCCTGCACACTGCCACTGAAAGCTGATTAATTATAAAGGTAGAGACTTATGGGCTCAAACCTAATTTTTCATTTTCATGGAAACAAGTGGGTGCCGGCAGACAGGAAAGCCGTAATGGACCAGGGCAAAATAATGCATTCCATTCAAACAGTCACATGTACGACTGACTGATTTCTGTAAAAGAACACCCCCCTCCCCCCCTTTTTTTCTTTTTGTTTTAGGGTGGGGTTGTTGGTGTGCATGCATTATTAAATGTTTTTTGTCCGGTCCATTGTAGAATTAGGACAGATATTGGTAAATAAATTTTGTTTATTACCTGTACTGAGCTGTTTAAATCTGTAGGTGCTACAAAAACAAATCTTTGCATTATGGTTCCTGAATCAAACCACTAGCACTAACATGGTACCTGAGACTTTAGTGATTCAGTAACACATAACCTATGAAGAATGTGTTTTGTGTATTTCATGTATTTCAAGTCACAGTTTTAGTCAGCATTTCAATCTATTCAAAATCATATTGATCAAAGTAACATTATTTATGTTACTTTTATTAAGCCTGACTTACAGAAATGATGAAAGAGCTAACAACAGTTTCTCACTAATTCTGTCTGTACTCAGTCAATTGAACACCAAAGAGGTGTGACTAAACTAATTTAACATGTTTATTTCAGTTTAAACATTTCAACTAATCATTGAAAAATCATTGAAAATAAATCTGGGGCTAATCGATAATACATTAAAAAAGCATGTGAGATTTCACAAATGCTCTCAGCATTATTATTGCCATTATTATGAGGAGAACATTCCTACAGGGCTGTACGGTCGATTTCAACTTTGTCTCGAATGTTTAACTCTATAGTTACTATTAAAGAAAACATTAAAAAACTGATCTAATTGTTTTTTTTTCTTTTTTTTCTGTCAGTGTTGTATGCAACAAAAATAGAAAATTGCGTCTTGGCACCCAGATGAAAGACCTTAGTCTCTCCTTTGTTATAGATCTTCTCAACAAATGCTTGGTAACTGAGGCGTCAAATCAAATTTTTATGAATCACACCAAACAGTTCCAGGTCGTTGTGAAAAGACCCATTTATCCTCCACATTCACCAGAAAACTGGTGTTTATGTGTTTGTTTGAAATGGGAATGTAGTCAACAAAGAGAGAAACAAAGGACAAACTCAGTCATTCATAGTGTAATACTGCTTTGATTATACTGTCTCACTCAGTGAAAGTGAAGATAAAAAAATAATCCATACTTCATGTATCTATGTTTATAAAAAACTGTTGAAAAATATCTCAGCATGTTTCAGCTGCTCAACGAGATTTTGACACAGGCATAGAATATTTGAGAGAGTGATGTGTCATGAATCAGCATGTGATTGTATTAGTACACATAAAAGAACAGGGACTGGTTACTCTTACCAAGTCAGAATGATGTGTAATACACAGATATTAGGATTAAAAAGGATCATGTTCTGTATTACTTTCCTCTAATTACCCAGGCTTTTGTGATTGACTATCAATGCTGGTTAAAAGCACTGAACCACAATTCCACACACATGTGTGCATGCAAACACACACACACACACACACACACACACATGCACACGCACACGCACACGTATATACACACACACACACACACACACACACACACACACACACACACACACTGCTTTTCCTTTTTGAAAATTTTGTAAGATTTTCCTTGTTGCTGTCTCTGACCTCACTCCATCAGATGATGAATAGGTCATTTGAAGAGTGATTTTTACTTAAATGTTTTTCTGAGGTGTTGCTCTGGAGGTAATTATAGCCCCATTATCAGAAGTTTTTTTGCAGGCTGGTCTGAGATATTAATTGGGTTGACTGCTAGGCTGCACAATGGCTTTATTCCACACACACATACATACAGACATACACGCACACACACACGGACACATATGGACACACACTCACACACACACACATGCACGCACACACACACGCACACACACACGCACAAGACTGCTGAGTCATGCAGCGAAGGACACAGGGTAAAACAATAGCACTCTAAAACTGGGCAGACAGCCACGGCAATTTCAAACAAAGGGCGGACAACAACCCAGTGTTGATTTCTCTCTAATTTTCTTTTAATTCTATATCATTCACTGCTCTCTTTAAACAGTCACTACTGAAGTGTGGCTGACCTTTAAAAAACAATTAAAAAAAATCTTCTCAACATTGTTTTGGCATGCATAACATTTCACACCCTCAAATTATTGTTATTATCATTCAGATTGCTGCTCTGTGCATGTGGGGTCAGTGTGGCAGCATACATAGTTACATAAGCACGGTCGATGGTATATTTAGTGGGGCAGTTAAACTCAAATTTTCATAACAATTGTGCTTTTTATGATAAAAGCATCAAATTCGGTAGAAAAACTCACAAAGGGGGTCTGATCAGATTTAGAAAGGGAGGTGCTTCAAATTCGGCCCCCGGGGGCCATGGCACAATCATGTTATTTAATATAAAATGATTACATAAGTATAAATCATAACATAAGTGTACATTTAAAAAAAATTCAGTCAAAAGAAACAGGTTCTCTACACTGATGTTAAATTGTATATTCATTCATGTATACATATATATATCTATATATATATATATATATATATATATATATATACACTTTACACTTGGTTATATGAAATTTTGTTTGTTCAGTCTGTTAAAGAAATGACTGGGAGTGAATGTGGCGACACTGAAAAGGTAAAAAAAAAAAAAAATTAAAATGAAATGTTAAATAAATTAGAGAATGTTATTTAGTACAAAGTGTACTAATGATAATACTGTTAGTTTATCTATGATTGATGGAGCAGTTGTAGGTTTTGTCTCTTGGTTGTCATAGTAACACACACAAAACAATTCCAGAGATGAAAAATATTTTCTTTGACTTCTAAATCTGGTATTTAAATCTTGACTACAAGTGACCCATTCAGTAATTGTGACAAGTGGTGATGGTGTACACTCCTTTTGGATGAATTGTAAGTGGTTTAGATGTGTTACTCAAAAAGTACGCTAAAATATATGTTTCCTCACAACAAAAATAAGGCGGTAAGCATGTTATCATGTAAGCTATCATATTAACTTAAATGAATTACTTCATTTAGGCTACATTTTTAGCTGACTCCCTAATTCAGTTGTACTGCAGAAAATATTTTTTGTATTTTAACAGAAAGTTGTACCTTCGGCCTTCCTTAATCTAATGCTATGGCTAAAACCTTTAAATTGTTTAATCCTGAATGTACCGATCCCCCAAATAACAAACTGAGAGCTGTATTTAATTGGTCATAGTCATATTGAAGAGCCACTGAGATGTCCATCACGTTGTAAAAGGCAGGACACCTCTGATGGGTACAGAACTCTAGCACAGAATCTTAAATTCTATTAAATTAAACAGCTCCCAAAATCTCTACAAATTGCATGATTAGATGAAGGGCAAGGTATTGAGGCCACATTTATTAGGAACAATGCTAAATATCACAATACATGTTGTCTTAAATACATTAATCAAATGCTACAAAGATCTGAGAAGAGAGCCTCTTCAGTTGATGAACAACGTAAGACCTCAAAGCAAATTAAGCTCAGTATAAGAGCCGTATTCAGTGATAACATCAATGACATGGAATGCTTCTTTCGTGGGGATCCTGCAGGTACTGAGAGACCTCATGAGGCTGCTACATTTCAGACTGATGAGAAAGTTTGAAAGTGTGCAGTTCTCCTGAATGACACTAAACTTCTGGCTCAGTGCAGGAGACATGGTGGCCTTAGAGGCCAAATATCATGCTAAATGTCTGGCCTCTTTGTACAACAAAACTTGAGCGCAAGTCAGTGGCACTTGGTGCTGCTTTGACAAAGGCATGTGAGCTGGATAATGACCAGGATGCAGTACATTTAGCACGAGCCGCAAATATTGCTCGTCGTCAAATGTTTGCAGATGCAAAACCATTCACGGGGTTTTCAGAGGAATGTCTTGAAAACTCTGTGCCCCCATTACTGTTGAAGCTCATGAGAATGATTCTTCAAGGTACAAGTATCAAAGATCAAATGGAGGACAATACCCCAGCTGCACTAACTATTGCCCACATGATGAAGTTTAACAGTATTAAGCATAAACAGACTGGTGGAAAAAAGATGACTATTTGGCATAGCAGTGCACAGGAGACACCCACTCCCATTAAATATCGGGCTGATGTTACATGCACACACATGCAAGAGGGAATTGATTGACAAGCTCTCCCACTTGAGGGTATGCATTTCATATGATAGTGTCCTCAGTTTGTCGGCAAGGATGGGAAACTGTGTTTGTTGTCTTTACAACGAAGAAAATGTGGTCTGTCCACCGAAGATGTGGGGTAATGTATTCACAACTGCAGCTGTTGATAATATTGATCATAACACAAGCTCAACAACAGCTCAGAATTCTTTTCATGGAACCTCCATCTCCCTCTTTCAACATCTGTCTGCAGGAAGGAAGGGAGTGGCCCGAAACATTGTTACATCACATGAGCTAGAGCATGGGTCAAAAACAGTAAGCCATTTAGCTTTTTTGGGGGGGGCTCCCAGCCCTAGATCCTGGCACCACAGTGACTGTGGTGCTGGGTCCTTACATCTCTGGGGCTGCGTCCGCTCCTGGGTCTCCGGGTTCTGTCTCTGGCCCTAAGCACACAACCAGGCATCACCATGATCAAGCCTCAAGTGTGCAAATGAAATTTGCAAGAAATGTGCACAGCCATGTAAAGGTCATCCAAGAACTTTGAAACCCATTTGAAGAACAGAGGAGGGATATCATTGTACTTGGTTCAAAAGAAATGATCCTTCAGCTTTAAAGACTGTGCAGAATGCTCATCAAATTGGGCATGATCAATTCAAGGCATTTACAAGGATCACCTAGTGGAACGAACAAAGTTCCTCTACAATCCCATCAGTCACAATAAATTGAAGGTCTCCAGCACATCAAATTCTACAAAAACTTCAAACAAAAGGCAACAAAAATTTGTGACTTTTGGAAATGATATGGGGCTCTTCTCAGGGCTGTACATAGGTTGCCAGAACAGGGATGGAAACTTTGAGGAATTCTTCCACCAAGAAAATCAGCCATGCTCTCCTGCTTTATCTGAAAATGGCAAGCTCAGCCAGGGTAACAAGAGTGAGCTTCTGATTTGTCTCGAAGACAGCTCTACTCCTAAGTTAAGAGTCTCCCATTGTAACTTGTATTGTCCGTGATGGAGCAGCAATCCATCAAGCCTTCGGGCTCAAAAAAATTTACAGACTATGCCCATCAAGTATTCCTACCTGATATCTGCTCTTATCGTCAGCAATCAACTCGTATTGACTTGGTATGGGACAGGTACTTTGCCAACTCTATCAAAAGCACTGCAAGGACAAAACGTGGCAAAGGAGTTCGCAGACGTGTTAGCTGAAGCACCTGGGAACTGACAAAGCTTTCTCAGGGAGGATCAAAATAAAGCAGATCTTTTCTATTACCTTTCAGAGGCCCTGTTCAAGTCATTTAACCATGCAGAGAAGCAGCTTGTCATCACTCATGGAAGTAATGTCCTCTGCAAGCCAAAGTTGCATGATATATGTACTTTATCTTCATGCACCCATGATGAGGCAGACAGCAGGATGACTTTGCACACATCTCATGCTGCACAGAATGGCCATCAAAAGATCATGATTTGAACCGTTGATACAGATGTCGTAGTGCTGGCAGTTGCTGTTGTGCAAAATCTTGGTGACACTGAACTCTGGGTTGCATTTGGAACAGGGAAGAACTTCAGGTACTTAGCTGCATGTGAAATTGCACATGGGCTTGGTCCTGAAAAGGGACAGGCACTTCCAATGTTTCATGCTCTGACTAGTTGTGACTCAGTGTCTAGCTTTGTTGGACAAGGGGAAAAAAACAGCATGGGCGACATGGAAGGTTCTCCCAGCACTTACTCAGGCATTGCTGGAGCTGAGCTGTGCTCCATCTGACATTCCAGCACATGTAGCTGAAACCATTGAAAGGTTCACAGTTGTGCTTTACGACAGAACCAGTACATGTCTGCTTGTTAACAGAGCCAAGAAAAAGCTTTTTTCAAAAAGGCACAGTGTTCAACGAATTCTGCCTACAAGTGCAGCTCTTGAGCAGCATGTGAGAGGGACAACCTATCAGGGTGGCCATATATGGAGCCAGGTATTACTGCCATCTCCTCTCTTGCCTTGTCCAACTGAATGGGGGTGGGTCAAAACAGAGGATGATATTTTTGAACCACACTGGACCTCACTTACTGAAGCATCTAAAGCCTGCTATGAACTCATCGCCTGCAAATGTACAAAAGACTGTATTAAGCAATGCAAATGCAGAGCAGCATCACTGCAGTGTACTGCATTGTGTTTATGTGAGGGAGAGTGTCAGAAACTATGAAGACTTTGAGCAGGTAGGTAGGTAGCAGAGCAGGACAGTACAGTAAAATATGCTTAATCAACAGAAGAGTTCTGCAGGAAAGGCATGACAGCAGTTCTTCGCACTTTCAGTGCAGTTTGAGATATTTGTGGTATAGTTAGCAAATTCAAATGAGTTTTAAATGGTAAGATTAGTTGTTTAAAGTTAACTTCACTGGTTCTTCATTCTGTTGCTTGTTGCATATCAAAAAAGGAAAAAAAGAAGAAAAAAAGAAAAAAAATCCTAATCCTAATGAGCTGGCACCTTGCCGTGGTGGATTAGCTTGCGTGTCTCTGTGACCTGTGACCTCTATGAACTGTTTAAAAAGAGGGATCTTTTTGTTTCATCTATTGTGAATTGCTCTTGGGTAGAGACCACACAAAGATCAGCTCTTTATCAGTTATTACTATGCATATATATTTAAATTCTTGAATGATCCTTAATTCAGATCACACGAATTTGCACCTCCATTCATTAACCTACATATAGTAATATTTGGTATTACAGGGGCCAATTTGTAAATCTATCCAAGTATTTACAGACCATCTTTGTGAGTATGTCCCCAGAACTAGATTGACTTATGGTAAAATATATAACTGTAATAATTGCTAGTTTCTGCGTTCTATCCTTTTTCACCTAATCAAAGCCATATTTGCCATATTTTGAAAAATGGCCACCATGGCTCCCAGGGGCCGAATTTGAAGTGCCTCCATTTCTAAATCTGATCAGACCACCTTTATGAGTTTTTCTATCAAATTTGATGCTTTTATTATAAAATGCACAATTGTTATGTTAAACTGCCCCACTAATTAAGGAGAACGAGAAAGAGAGAGAGAGTGATTTACCCTAGAGTCGACACTTCAGCTCTATATGAGTGGGTTTTCAAAAGTGGTACATCAGTACTGTTGAGAAACCCTAAACCCTAACCTAAATTAATCTAATCCTAATTTTGAAATATAGCCTCAAGCGGCGACGGCGGGCCCTCGCACCTGTGGCATCTGACAATGCACTCACATCTGATGTGTGTGCCAAATTACATGGTCACAGCAACAGCTACAAGGATCCGGGCTTAAACCCACGTAATATGCCCAATAAACAAATTTTATACATTAGAAGTATCAGTTTTTGCGTATCAAGTACAAGGACACAGTTTTGGCATGCAAGTCATAATGCTCAAATACTAAACATTTTAGTGCAGTTTAACCTTCATAAGCAAGTGTGTAATGAACTACCACACCCCTCTTGAGTGCCACGTCACACTATATGCAACATTTAACATTGTAAAGTTAGGAGCACATTTGCAATGTGGACAGAATCATTATGAATAATACGTTTTTATTTGCTACACTGTATGTTCAACGTCATTAACAATTCAGTGATCAAATGAAAATACAAATAGAAAACGTTACATATCATAACGCGAGGTCATTCATAACATAGCTTGGACAGCAGTGACTTGCCTTTCAAACAAAAAAAGTGAAAGTCCTAAAATGTTGGCTACATATCGTAAACACTCGTCATACTCCTGTTGCTTAAAATGTACTGGAATAGAAGCTAATTTAACAATCAATATTGCAATCACTGTTGCCAACTAATTTTCATGGTAAGTTGCTACAGGCAGGTCGATTTGTTGCTAAAAGTTTCTAAATGTTATTGTTATGTCATGGTGTGGTGACGCCATTGCCTAATGATGTAAAACTGCATCATTACATAGATACACAATGACGGCACTGGCCATCTCGGCGAAAAACATGATTTGAAATTTGTTGGTTTTGATTTATTGGTTCATTATCACATCCCTCTTTTTTTTTCTTTCTTTGTAAATTTTGACCTCCTAACCAAACAATTGTACTCTGAATGGAATGTGTTTAAATGGTTTGACCAAAAAAAAAAAGTTTGCTGCTGCAGTCAGCCAACAATGATTGCTGCTGCTGCCTGTGCCTGGCTATTGAGCTGAACCCTTACTACTGCTGATGCCAGGCAGACAGACCATGTGTTGTGACCGTGAGTATGTGACAGAGAATATCAGTTTTGTGTCATTCAGAGGGAAAATGCATGCATTTTAACACTTGAGTCGCTTTTCAAAAGTTGCTAAAAGTTCCAAATCAAATTTAAATGTATCTAAATTTGATGCTAGGTGCATTTTGAAAAAAAAAAAAAAAAGTTGCCAGGGTAGTCTGAAAAGTTGCTAAATCTAGCAACAAAACTGCTTAGCTGGCAACATTGATCACAATAGCCTGAGGATGTGGCTTAATTTTAAGCCGGCAAAAAGCATAGGCATAGTTTGTAGTTAGGTATAATAGCAACCTAATGTTACAGCCTCAGTTGTTTCAATAAGTAGCCTATGTTTAAAGCACACTGTTGGCTAGCATAAAATGCCTGTCGTTCCTTGTAATAAAGTAGCTTTAATGATCATCCAGCCTGAATGTGATGATAATTAAACATCCATACATATTGTGTTCATTTGAGATAGTGGTGGTTTGTATTAAAATACGTTGAGATTAGATCCACGAGTGTTGTGGATCATGACATTAGGCTACATGGTAATAGAGACAGCTATAAGGATTCAGGCTTATCAACTGAATCATTTTTATGTGAACTAAGCAATCTGCCAAAAGTAAAAGTTGGACTTTTTAAGATTAACCATAACATTTCCTTTGTACACACGCAGGCGTAAATGCGTAGGCTTAAATGCTGAGTGAAATGCATTGGCGGAGCAAATTCCACGACTTGAAGAGGAATTTCCCTGCACCACGTCCAATATTTTGACAGTTTGTCAGCCTTCATCCTTGACAATAAGCAAATTAACACAATACCACAAATAACCAAGGTAACAAAATACAATGTATGATGCTTCTCTTAAAAGGCCATTCGGACCTCATTTGTTACTAAGCATGCAAAATGCCTCCCGACATGGGTGAGTGTGCAACAACGCTACTCGAAGCTGAGTTTGCGTACGACGAAATTTTTCATACCAGGACAGCTCGTCTACCATTATCCCTGACTTAATCACCAAATTAACACAACACCACAATTAAAAGGGTTCGTTTTTTTACTAACCATGCAAAATGCCTCCTGGCATCGGTGAGTTAGCAACACTGCTAATGTGCTCAAAACACATAAACAAACATGGCCGTGGCACTTGTCCAAATGTGTCTCAAGGGGTACTTCATGACGTAAGCACATCTATGTTACAACTCATTGATTTTATTGGTTAAACACGTCAAACATCTTGTCACTCATCAGACTGGTGAAACAACCCAAACATCTGTTCAGAGGTACCCAAATTCATCCTTTCCCCTTGGCTACACTGTTCCACGTATCAAAAATCCCTTCATAGCATAAAATCAAGATACGTACACAAAATTAGAAATGAATCAATGAACCGTCTAGGCACTCCATAGCAGAGATGGGTGAAAAGCCACTCTTTCTGTTGCCCGATGGTGGTGCTACAGCTGGGTGTCACTATGGGCATGTGGATTAAGGGTGGGAATTGCCACAGAGGCGACAATATGATGCTATCATGATATTAGGGCCACGATACAATATTATTGCTATTCTTTACATTTTACATGCGATTCGATTCTGTAATACATTGTGATTTATTTCTCCCATATATTATTAAAATGCATTATAAGTCATAAGGTTAATAACACACAACTCAATTCATCTCACTTGAATCTTTCCATTTAATTCTCTGAACAAAATTTTCTACTGTAATACAATAATAACATTCTAGATGATTCCAGAACTGAATGAATACAGATAGCTACAGACTTATAATGAAATAATGAATTGTTTACAGACTGCTTATAATGAATGTAAAAGACTGGCACAGAAATGTTCACCAAAAAATAATTATATGCACTCCCTTAAGCAACTTCAATAATTTAAATAACTTAAAGCTTCAATTAAATTCAGAAATGTAAAAATAATTTAAATAACTTAAAGCTTCAGTTAAATTTTGAAATGTAAATAAACAATTTGCTGCTGGGCCACAGTTAGCTGGTAGGTTAAACTAAAATGTTTAAATTGATTTGGGAATGGCATTCTTGTTCAGAAAAAGTGAAGCACTCTGAAGAGGTGAGAGTGCTCCTCTAGGCTGTGACGATGTCACTGGCGGTCGAGAAGACCCTCTCTGCAGATACATTAGTACCTGGAAGGCAGACATATCTTTTATCTAGCTTGGACAAGTAAGGATACACTGGCTCATGTGCTTTACACCAACTGAGGGGGTTGTCTTCCAGTGGGAGTAGTGAAACATCCTGGTATCTCTTCACTTCCTCTTCAGCTTTAGAAAATGGTATTTTGGTGGGGCTCTGGCATCATAAAATGTTTGTCCAAGTAGGTCAGCTAACACAGATGATCTTCTCTTTGTAGTTTGAGGGGCTAAGGCAGATAGCTCTTCTTTAGCTGCATCAAGTTCCTGATGTTCATCCATCTCTGCATCACTGTTGGTCTCCTGCCTTATACTAGGCAGTAGAGAAACAATGTCACAACAAGATATATACACGTTAAAAAAATACATTTCAAGTTTTGAAATATCTATTGATCATTCCACAAAATCATTCTGGCTGGTGGTGAACTAGGCTGTTATTCATATTCAAGTTATTCATATAGGCAGCTACACAAATAAACTACTGAACGTTTCCTTTTGTGGTCATTCCTGAATGAAACATCGCTCAGTGCTTTTAACAAAGCATTGTTTTATTAACACATGTATCAAGAATACCAGACTAACTACCAGACTAATACAATGTACTTAGTTAATTTAGTTAACATTAGTATAAAATAAACAATGTATGATATTTTAAATTAATATATTAATTATTAAATAACTACTGCAGTGCAACAAGTGAAATGTTGAGCCTACGTGCAGGCTTGCCGCCTTGACAACCACCCTGGAATATGTTTCACTGATCTCATCTGGGGACAGGAAATGCAGCGATTTGAACTGCGGATTTGAACAAGGCCAGATGCTGTGTACAGGGTGTTCTTTTCTTCAACACGGGCATACCTCTTATGCAGATCTTGGTTAAACACATTCTTCACCTCCTTCACAACAGGTTTGTCGTTGATACTGTTGTGTGTACTGGACTGTACTGGAGCAATGACCGATAGAGTGGGATTCTTATCCTCTGAAACAAGCTTTATTGCTACTTGCATTGGTCTAAGGGCCTGCACAATGTCTTCAGCATCTGTTGCATCATTCCTGTTGAGAGTGCAGATATCAGTGCCTGACTTTCTGACCTCGGGAGACAACAGAGCAGCACAGATGGCTGGCTGCTGCTCCAGAAAATGCTTGATCATTCATAACCACTGTTCCACTGCGTCACTACATCAGTTTTGAGCTTGTGAGCGGGGAGGTCCAGAAGCTTTTGTTTTTTCTCCAGCATGTTGCTGGCCACTGTACTTCCATCAAAGAAACTGGTTATGCGTCGGACTCTTCCAAGTAACCTGGCAACAGTGGGCAGCTTTAGCACATGCTGTGAAGCCAGGTTAAGGGCATGGGCGAAGCATTTTATGTGGACTTAGCAACCCATCTGTGCAGCAATTACCACATTGGCCGTGTTGTCTGTGACCAAAACAAGGTGTTTGTTTGCAATGCCCCATTCTTTGGGCTGCATTTTTTAGCAGCTCAGCCATATTAGCTCTTGCATGGCTTTAATTCATCACCCTGGTTTGGCAGAAGCTGCCAGTTGTTCGTAATGTGATGTGCAGTTATAGTCATGTAAGACTCAGTCGCTCTTGAGGACCAAGCGTCGCACCATATTCTAACTCCTTCTGCTAAACGTAATGATACCTCTACTTATTGCTTCACTTTGCCATAGAGTTTTGGGATGGCCGTCTCGGTAAAATAGCTACAGGATGGGATCACATGCCTGGGCTCTACTGTGTAAAGAATATAGCAGAACCCCTCAATCTCCACCATGTTGTATGGTCGTAGATCTTTGCAGATGAAGTAGGCGATGGATTGTGTAATTTTCAGGCAACTTTGCGAAATTAAGTGTATCCTCCAAGGTGCGCTGATTTGGGGGTGTGGTTTTAGCCCGTTTCACCCCTTCTCCCGGTAGCTGCGGGTGGTGTCTTGTGAAATGAGCCTCAAATTGGTTAGATTTCTTGAGTATTTTATCTTTGTGTGGCACTGTTTACAAATGGCATGTTGCATGTCAAACACCTTATTCTCTTTATTATGGAAGCTGAAATAAAGCCACACTCGAGACTTAAAAGCAGATGGCGCGTTACATATCTCTGCAGCCATCTTGGCTACTCTGACTTACTCTCCCACTGTGACACAAGAGAAGAATGAGGTCCTGCGCCATCCTGTGGACTTCAGACGCAATGTTATCAGAGTCGACGTATGTACCAAAATAAAAGTACATCAAATAAGTTTTTAAAAAAACTTAAGAAAATAATATTATTAAATAAGTAAATATTGATGCGATGTATCGATATAATATCATGCCAAAAATATTGCGATACGACACCGTATCGATTTTTTCTCCCACCTCTAGTGGATATCATCATATTCATCATAACCAATAACTTGTGAAGTTTGAGCCGTATCAAGAAATGCATGGAGAATTTAAGACGCATTCCTGTCCTGCATTGTGAGAGATATAAATTCATTGTTTCACCATTTCAACTCCTTGCAAGATATCAAAAATCCCTTTACAATTGAAAATCTGCAACATCACGACATCATGTACGGCACACCTGACATGAATCCAATGAATGGTCTAGGAGGAGAAAGTCAAAATGTAGCACATGTCAAAATACACAAAATCCAAAACAACCCATTTCCTCTTAGGCATGGTTAATACAATGTAATAGCAAATTTGTTTGTCTTGGGTTAGGTTTAGGGTGCCTACTAAATTTGGTGCGTGTAGGTGAAACTACATGCTGGGCACAAGACTAAATGTCATATGGGGGTGCTCTGGAGTCCCCAGGCCACACCCGGGGCCAAACCTCCGTCCCTGAGTAACTGTCACAAGCACCGATGTGTGTACCAAGTTTCATGGTTCACCCATGTGAACCACCTCAAAAATGGCCAAGTCTTGAAGAGAAAAAAAAAAAAAAATTCTTACAAAAACAATAGGGCCTTGCGCCGCCGGTGCATGCGCCCTCCGTTGGACACCACAGGCGCAGCACCGCTGGTGCTCGGGCCCTAATCAGTCTTTCTCCATGTCACATGGAAACCATGTAGTGGACCATTGTTCTCGGCTTGATGTGACCAGTGATTGGCTCCTTGCAATAAACAGTGCAAGTGAAAATGGAAAAAGCACACGTAGTTAATGAAAGAGAATGAGTGGTACACCAAAGAGCTATTTAACCAATTAACATGTGAAGTGGTCTTAAGTGTGGTTGTATTTTTCCAATATTAGAGAGGGACAGGGACAGATGCAATTAAGGCCATAAACTGACGGCGGCAACATCTAAGAATACTTCACCTCTAATGAAACACGTGGTAACAGAGTTAATCTGAATCAATAAGTCTGTGAATTTTAATTAATTAATTGATTTATTTATTTTGTTGAATGAATATTTCCTTGGCACACCAAGTACAAACAACACTGGAAATTATAGACCACCTTGTGCATCATTCAACGTACCTTATTTTATTTAGAATTACAACATAGTGAACTTTATTTAAAGTCACATTATACTTATGCCCTAAGAGAATGGAAATAAACAATAGTGAGTGGAATCATACCTTTACATTACATTAGGTTTCCAAAAGTGCTAGGATCGGCCCTGAGAGAAAACCTCTGGCCAGATCCTAGGTTTTACCTGGGTCCTGTTTTAAAGATGGTGGAGGAGTTCACAAGCCTCACTGCCACCAAAAATGAGACGGTTTAGAGTGGGAGTGTGTACCGTAGTTACACAGACCTTTTCTTTCTTCTTAAGGGAACACAGAGTACAGTGTAGCAGTGCTTTACTGAAAGCCTTATTGTTTTGAACGCATAATGAAAACATGAGGATGTTCTGAAGGATGACACCACTGTGACACATCCTCGTTTCCACAGTGACTCACCTAATTAAGTGTGGATCAGAATGGAAGGAAAGATGATCACTAGGTTCTCAAAACAGGTCAGCATGTGCATAGTATTCTTGTTTGTGTGTGTAATTTTGGGGTGCTTTTTTTTGCTACTTTTTCATGCTGTCCTCTCCTGAAACATGGCCAAAGCTCTTGCTCTCATGGGAGCTGTATGTGGAGGATTGGAGTGCCCTTACAAGCCAGAGAACCAGTGAATCCCTCTCCAGCGAAAAAGCCATAATGGAGCTAAACTGCAAAAGAGCATACTGTCTCCACAGCAGGGGTCACCACTCAGAGAAGAGGGAGTGGGAGGTTTAGATGCTCACATTTCTTGAAAACAGCTGCTAGACACAAACATAAACTTGTAAAGCTGTTTTTTTTTTTTTTTTTTGCATACGTGCATTTGTTTACTGTAACTTGTTATGTGTATGTGTATGGGTATGTATGTGTGTGTGTGTGTGTGTGTGTGTGTGTGGATGGTATGTTTGCGCTTGGGTGTTTAATTGCGAAAGAGTTTGTTATTAAGATCACACGTGAGAGTGAGAAGATTCAGTTTGATAAAAACCTCTCATTTTACGTGACGGCATGGCCCCTGTTAAATAGAGCATAAATATCGTGTTGAATGCAGACAGATGACAGATGCTGACAGATGACAATGCAAACCCCTAATTCAGCTAAGAGTTCTCTCACTCTGTTCTCCTCCAGTCACTGTCTCATTTAATGAATACTAATTTACCACGTCTCTCCGTGCATACATGGAAAAGCATGATGTCCTAATGAAATCACATGCATAAAATGTGCTGTGAAACCTGAGCATGATTCTCAATTATTTCATCAAAAGACAGTTTATAAGATCAGATAATCACTGTTGTGAAGTATGGATATGTAAATTACTCTCATCAGATCTATGCATTTTATGTATTTATGGTTGTGTGGTCTTAGGAGAGTTCTTGCATATTTTTCTACATGTTTTGCATATAATTACAATTATTTCCTACGTGGCCTGCAGTGCCATTATGTACCTTGAGTTACACTTTTGCTTGATTTAACATTTGCTCTAGGTATGTCTGATCTGACAAGTACATTTTTGACTTGATATGTTTGTATGTGTTTGACTTTATATACATCCTGAATGCCTGATTGGTATATCTTTGCAGTGTAACAAAACTTTAAATAAAAGTTGTTTGCAGAGCATAGTGACTTCTGAGATCTTTCCCCACCTCCTAAATCTTTTTCCTTATTTTCCCCTCCTTTTCATGCATCTATAAAGTCCCGAGGTCCCTGTGGGATACCCCATCTGAAAATAACAACGCGTCCCAGCTCACTGAGTTTTTACAGTGTCTGAATTTATACTGACATTCAGTAGCTACCTTTTCACTCCGACAGACTTTACACAAATTACATGTCCTTACATCTCCTCTCAATTAGCTCTCCGACATACTTTACCAAAACTTCAAAAGTGCCAATGCGATCCCTCTCTTTTTTCCTCTCTCAGGAAAAAAGAATGTGTACACACAGACATTCAGAGGACTGGAGAGAATGGAGCAGTGGTGTGCTTGAACAGTGGAAGAAGAGGAGATGAAGAAGGGAACGGGTGACAGGAGCACTTTTGATAGACAAAAGGAAGACAATCTCTTTTTTTCCTCATTCTGCCTGAAGGCCTGCTGTCAATCAAATATCACATGCTTTTTCATTTCCCCATCATTTCATCCTCAAGTCTCCACTACAGTAAATAAGATAGCCCTGCTCCACTGAACCGTAGGGGTGTGTGTGTGTGTATGTGTGTGTATGTGTGTGTGTGTGTGTGTGTGTGTGTGTGTGTTGAGTATTGTTGTGTTTCTAGATTATAAGTCTTCATTAGTGGAGTACCTCAGAGAGAAAGAGACAGAGAGAAAGAGAAGGGTGGGAGAGAAACTGAAAGAAAAGTGCAATGGAAGAAAAGAAAAATTAGAGAGGAAAGAATTGGATGGTGAAAAAGCACACACTCCCTGGTGGGAGCAGAGCTGAGGTATAGAACAGAGTTAGCATTGATTATTCTAATTGACAGTGAGTCAGTTAACTACAGTCTGAATGATCTCCTCTCACTCTGTCTTTGTTTTACCTGCTGTTTTGTTGATAGAATTCAATTGTCATGGGATAGATGTTGAAAATAGAAAATCTACATCACAATGTGTACTGCGTAGCACACCAGATAATTAAATCTCATCCTTACATCATTGACGCACACAATGGGGAGTTCTCTCACAGCATTGTTGAGTAGTCGTGGAGTTCTGACTGGAGTAGTGAGTTTTCTTGCATAATGTCAGCTGATGCCATCTCACTTTTCATCAGTTCACTGTGTATGACATGAACATATGAAGTTTAATCACATTGTACGCTCGTCAGGAAACTAGAAGTGTGAGTAAACCAAGGTTCTTTTATTGTTGGCAACAGGCAGAAGGCACACACAGGAAGGCTGGACTCAGGTGACTCAAGTTAAATGAAACACAGGAGCAGGACAACAAGGAACTCGACTGACTAGAAAACACTCCTAAACGGGCATGCTTCACCTGACCAAGAGACTGGGCTGAAATCGCACGAGTAGCATCCGGCAATCCACTCTCAAAGGGCAAGACCTAAAACTAACACAAAAGTAGGACAATATATACAGAGTAAAATCAGGACTGACAAGAAAATGGGTGTAAGGGGTAATGAACTAAATTGATAATCAGCCTGTGATTAGTTGACCAGTGACACAGAACACTGAATGGTGGAACCAGAGAGGGGAGGAGATGAGACTGTTCCAACACTCTGGTTGTTTTAAGTTAAAGACACCTGACACTAAACATCCATCGGTCAAAGTGCTTACTGGATTCCTCAGCTTGGTAGTTAAATCGCTGAATGTGAAATTATATTTTGCGGATGAAGATAGAATAATAACATTCCCTAATAAAATGAATTTAGGCTGTCTTTTGATTATTTATTCTCTACATTGTTCTGGAATCTTAACCCCCCTGTCAGTGATTATTTTTCCCACCATAACTTGCTCATTGTACATCATCCATTCAGCTGAGTCAGCCTCAGGTCTTTCCCACTGAACACATCATTAAACACAAAGCCACTTACAGGGACATTTCCTATAAAATACATATCCACTGATTCATCTGGATTTTGATTGAATATCTAAGACAACCTATGTGAACTTAATTCAGCTATTAATGGATTTTTTTAGAAGTGAGGAACATTTTCAGTGTCTTAAATCCTCTACTATTTTGAGATCTCTGCCATACAGTTCAGTCACCCACGTCATTATCCATCTCTGTCTGATTCAGCAAACCCACCCTTCCTCCGATGTCCTCCACTCTCCTGAAAACGGTTGTTGATGAGAGAGGTTTTCAGGCACATGACGCATCCGGCCCTGGACTCATCACAATACAATGTGTGGCCAATGTTACTGTCTTTTTCTCCTGGAAAACAGTCAGAAAGAATCATAATGCAAGCCACAGATGTTACAGTGGTCTAGTTTCACAATAATCCTCAAATCAGTCTGGTAAACTGTCCAAACAATGAGAATGATCAGTTAAGCTCAGAATCAATGGACAAAACCGATGAGGATGTTCTGCAATTCTTCACTTACCAAGACAGCTGAAAACAGAATGCAACTGATATACCACCAAAGGCAGTCACTTACATTCACTGATTAAAAGTGATGAAAAAGAAGAAGAACTTGGTACAAGAGAGAATGTGAGAGAATGGCACAAGGACAACCATTGTCTGTTTCTTATTTTCAACATGCACTATAAAAGTAAGCCATAGAAATTTCTGCTGCACTCTATCAGTCAAAGTCAGTTTAAGCATAACAAGCAAACAGACAAACACACACACCGACACACACACACACAAATAAATACACAAACAAACAAAAACAAGTAAATAAATGAAATCAAACAAGAAATTGTCTGGAACAAGTTAATATTAACGTTCCAGAAAATTTCACTATGTGATGGGCCTCTCTAGGCTGACACACAATTCGTAGAACTATTGTGAGATAAAAAGACTAACTTCAGCAGTAATTACAGAGGATATTAGAGATGTGTACGAGGGAGGAACCCCCCCCCCCCAAATGCTGTATAGAAGCAATAATATGCTTGGGAGAGCACGTTATTCAGATTATTGGCACAAAGTGATGCGTTCACATACAGAGCTAAGAATATGCCTACTGTCTGCACAGAGACGTGCCAATAATCATAACGCCGAGAGAGCCTTGAGCACATTATTGCTGTCGTAAAACTGATCTAGAGATTAATTTAGAGGCTTATTACATAAACTAATGCTTAAATGAAGAGAGATGATTTACCAGGCTTTTACAAACTGAGGTAAACATGTAACAGTGCGTTTGTTTAATCAATCAAGCTGATTAACGAATCTAATTTGAAATCAGAGACTTTTCAAGAGTCGTAATGCCTTTAGAGTCATGAACTATAGGCGCTCCTCTTTGTCAAAGGTTTGGTAAATTTCACTCCTATGTGATCAGAACATGAAAGCATAAAATTTCTCATCTGTGTACCTCTCTGTGTATTTGTCTTAATGGTTATAAGGGAGCTAAGCAACATACAATTTCTGTTTTTACAGGGATAGTGTTCTTTCTAAACTGGAAATTAGAGGTTAGAACTATATGTTTCATTATCTATTTGAAACACTGAAACCACAAAAGGACAGCAAAAGGACAGCAATGCAAGTATAGTAAAATCATCCATGCACTGATTAATGTAGGTAACAAACGTACACTCTGAGAAAAACAAACAATATATTTATAAATGTATGGATAAATATAATGAATATAAAACAGAATATGGATAATATAGTATTATCTGTATAATAATTAACATTAATATTTTTTTTGAACCCTGGTTGCACCTTAGCTGTGTTGTTGTGTCCAATCATACTGCGTCTGGACAGTGAATCAAGACAATCAAGACAATGAACTGTAACTGATTAGATTTTTTAATTACAGTAGAACGCTGCACCATACCATGACACAAAAACAGTACTTCACGATATTTCACAGCGTGTTAGATACATATTTTTCATTTGAAACATTTCATTTCTCAATACTGAATGCACAGTCTGTCAACGCTACATTTTCATTCTGCCCTCTCAGCTACGAGTGGTGACTTTTGAGTAAAGCAGCATTATTTCAATACGTAGTGCTAGCTCAGTCTGTGGGAGACGAACTCTAGGAGGCAGACTGGATATGCTGAGCAGAAGGTTATTAAATCTATATCCGGGGACAAATCTCTTAAACAGGCCTGAGGACAGAACAGGGGAAACAAATATGTAGACAAGACTGTAATCGAAACCAGGAAATGGATCAAAGTTGGAACATGGAATATTTAACGAGCAGGCAACATAAACAAGGCTTAGCTTACTCAGTGGATATGACAGACTTTGCAGTGGATCGAGGGGCAACACGGAGTACACAAGTGACCAAAACAGTAAATGACAGAGAAACAGGTGTAGGCGATAATCAGTTCTCGAGTTGAATGAGCCGGTGGTTAATAGACTGGAAAAGTTTATTGCTGATAGGCTGGAACAGAGGGAGGTGAAGACGGAGGTGTGACAGGTTGTTTATGTGCTGGCAGGAAATACAGGAGCTGCCATCGCAATAAGTCAAACGCCTGTTTTTTTCTTTCTCTCTTTTTTCCCTTCCCTTTTTCTTTAAATGTACGAGCTTGCCAACAATCACTTGGCAGTAAGTGCCCATTTCTGAGGCAGGCATGTGAAAAAAGCAAAAAAGCAGTGGGCATCAAAACCTTGGGTGTTTCCAGCATTAGGACAGGGTTAAAAGTTTGAACAGGCCTTCTGACAGGCCTGGTTGTGACATCCCTGAACCCAGCATAAAGATAATGGTGTTAAAAGAGTGAACAAATGCTGTGCTTTGTGTGGCACTGTGATGTCTTTTGTGATCAAAAAGGTTTCGCCATCTTTTTTTTGGTGGGGGGTGCTTTTAGTGTCTTTCTCTGCCTTTTCAAGGTCTTCCACCATTCCTGTCAAAAGCTTATTTCTGACGTCAGTCTAGCCTGGGCTCATTTGTGAGAATTACACACATCCACTGCTCTGCTCAGAGGTACATCCAAAACTTTCACCACAGGGGGAACCCTGAAGTGGTGGAAAAGTACACCTCTGTATTGGGTAAGAGGACAAGTGAACATTGTAACTGTATGTTGCAAATGAATGTTGTAAGCAGTGGTGGGGATGAGACCACCTATATTGAGTCTGAATCAAGACCAAGACCTTAAAGGGTCGAGTATGAGTCAAGACCAAGACTTTGGGGATTTTGGGGCAGTCAAGACCAAGTCTTTGAGGAGGTGGGACGGAATCGAGACTTCAATATATGAAAGTGAAATTTCTATAGGGGAGATTGGGGCTTGTTGGTTATAGGGGCAGGTTGGCACACTCTACATCTCCAGCTCCTTACAGGGAGTTGAGACAAAAATGTAACATAAAACATCTATTGGTTTCAAAATACTTTCAATTCTGAGACTAGACTGAGTAAGTGAAAAGGTGGTGGCGAGACCAAGATCAGACTCGAGTACTACGACACTGGTAGAACGTGGTATTGTTTTGGCTTTTCATATGTAACAGCTGGGATGTGAAATTGAGTGAATTCCTTTTCAAATGTAATCCTCACTTCCTTCACAACTGGTGGGGAAAAACCTGGCTGACAATGTTACTTCAGTTTTCTGAATCCCTGATTGAAAGTTTTGCTGACACAAGGACTGCTGTGTACACTGGAATGAGCTATTTCATTCTGTTTAATGAATATACCTAAAACCGTATTACACTATCTGACAACTTATCAGCAGCTTGCCTGCCCTTAGCCTCCATTATGTTCCAAGAGCATAAATTTACTGATATTCATTGTAGGTGTTTGAATCTGCTATATCAAATATCAGGGTTGTCAGCGGCCTGATTTGCTATAGCAGAGGGAGTAATTAAATATGAAAAAGGAGAGGGATTTTTCTGTTTTCAGCAGTGTAAGGCATTCATTATACACCACTCTGATGTTAGGGGAGATCCACTGGCAAACCTCACTGAAGTGCATAAACAGAGGTATCGCTGCAGAAAAATGACACTCTCCATTGTTGGCTCAGAAAGTTGCTGAGTGGTTCACTCAGTCCAGGCCTATATTATTTTGACCAGGTGGGTGAGATTGGTTAAGGAACCTTTGAATGCACTCCAAAGCCAAACCTCATGGAACTAGATTTCATTATTTTGCTCATTTATGCTGTGGAATACGCCTTTCCTTAAAGCAGAGCTGTATTCCTACAAGAACTGTCTCAAGTTAAGATCTTGGCACATACACGCTAGTCTTCTTCCCTGCTCCACCACTGTGAGTCTCTGTACTGCTAATTTTCTGCTGAAAGAATATAGGGCCACAGAACTAATCAGTTCTCAACAAATTCACTGTAGCCATCCATAATACTCTAAAGCAAATTAAATGACAAAAGTAACCATTTTGAGTTCTCTCTATTAATTAAACAGTTGCAGTAAACTGTCTTCCTCCTTTCTTTTATGAGAAAATACACTGTCTCAGACTATGGGAGTTCTGGCTTTAGCCATCACTCCATCGCTCTCTAATCCTCATACCTCATGGTAGTCTGCTACCTTGAGTGAATTTAGTTGTTCTGACAGTTTTTGATCGATGGACATACTGGTGGAAAATTCTCTTATGGGTCAATGTATATGAATGAAAATGTCAAAGAGTTTTTTTTTTTTAACTGTCTTGTATCTCAGTATTATCCTGCAAGCATATGATCATAACAACCCGAATCTCTGTTCAATGAAAATTTGGCCAGAAATAATTTGGCATTTTTATCATTGAATCAATTCAATCAGAACATTCTGTACATTGAGAAAAAAGAGAAAATGTGGAGAAAAATGGAAGTGTGAACACAGTATGATAACATATGGCATCTGTCTCCGGTCTTCTCTTGTGTTCTCTTAAGATGATCTATGTCTGTAAGATCAGAGACACTTTGACACAAACTCAGATCAAAACTGAGGAAAATCAGGAGCACTGGGAAACTGGCCACCGCTTTGGTCAAACTGCCTGTCAGACTTCTCTCTAACGTCATGAAATTAGAAAAAAAGGATTTTCACTGGTTGTAAAGTGGAGACAGAAGAGTAAGAAATGCAATTGGAATGCTTCCTGATGGGATTACCTCACACAGGATTAGGGACCAGCTGAATAAAACAGCTGTAGTCTGGCCTAAAAACACATCCCCAATAGCAAGCACAGTCCAGGACAGCACTCATAATTTCAGATTTCTGGGCATTCTACAGATTACAATGCGGAACATACAGTACAAGACAAAGATATGGTGAGAGAGAGAGAAATGAATGGATTGCTGAGGCAAAGGATCAGAAAGAATGCTTGTGGCTAAGGAACAAAGGAATATTCTGAATCAAAACTTTGTGTGTGTGTGTGTGTGTGTCCTCCTGCCAGGCTAAAGGAGAGGGGCATGTACAGCATCAGTGACTCCTGCAGCTAGAGGGAATGTCTCTGCGGAGAATATAGTGCGGCATTTTAATCCATGTTTTAGATTTGCTACGGATAAAATGTTGGACAGAAATAGCCTTGCTTCAGATTGACTCAGTAAATTATGGAAATATATTTGTTTCAAACTGGCACAGGAGGTGAAATGTGGTAAAAGGTTTCTGTTGGACATCTGGGATCTTTTTTCCCTTATTTCTTATGCTTCTAGTCAGACTGCATAAATGTTCCCAGGCACACATACACACACACAAACACAAAAACATTCCTTGTTTCTCTGTTTTTCTTTCTCCCCCTTTCTTATGCGATGGAGTTCACCCAGGCAGATACTGATGCAGTTGTAGAATGTACAAATCCACATGAATTAAAAAAACATAAACACATGTCGCTGAGCTATCCATTGCTCTGTGTGTGTGTGTGTGTGTGTGTGTGCGTGTGTGCGCGCGTGTACAGCTGTTAAGTATTTTTTTTATTGTGTTATTGATCTCATGTATCCTTCACCCTCTGTTCAACCCTTGACTGAGCTGCTCTGCTCTCTTTAATGTTTCTAGCTGAGTGTCTTTGTCAGTTTCTCCAACTCACTCTGTTAACCGGTAAATAATACAACAGACTTTCTCTGACAAGACTCCCCACTTCACAGTCTAGCAGAGAGAGAAATGAGAGAGAGAGAGAGAGAGAGAAAGAGAGAGTAAAATGGAGGGAGAGAGAGTGGTCAAAGGGAGGAAAGGTAACCACCTGTAGCAGGAGATAAGAGGTGAGAGATAGTGGGGAGGCTGAGAGAGGAAGATGGAGGAAGAGGAGTATGGCAGGATGAAAAATGGGGACAAAAAGAAGAGCAAAAAGGGAAATGGGGCAGAGGAATGGCAGATACTGAGTTTTCTTTCTCCTTTTAGCGTTGTTATCCTGATGATGAACAGATCCAGGAGCCTGTTACACAGATGCGTGCTGCCATCCCTGAGGGCTGGGGTGAAGATTAAGAGGGATTAGTAAGTGACGGCTGTGTGCCGCTGGATAGAAGGGCCTGCTGATGGCCACGCACCAGACACAAACCTACACATGTTCAACAAGCCCCCACGCGTCTGCAGGCAGGGCTTACTTAACACAGATTATAAACACACACATACACAAATACAGAGGCATTTTTGCTGCTGCCATGCCAGTATATATACTTCATACAGAAACAGTAATACCATTACAGTGAAGCAGTTCAGCAGAGCATACCTCTCTTTATTCTCCAGCAGAAGCACTAAAGAACAAGCAATGCACGCTGAATATTTTTCTGTGGAGCGCTCCCTCCCTAAGCAGCTACAGAGCCGATTATCAGCAAAAGACGATACAGGGAGAAAGCACCTGATTTTGCCATTCTTAATTACGCTCCAAGCCTGAGAGATGCAGAGACACAGCGTGGATTAGATTCACTGAGGTCCTGGACAAATGCCATTGTGTGTGTGTGTGTGTGTGTTTTCTGTGCATGCGTGTTTGTGTGTGTGTGTGTGTTTTTTGTGTGTGCGTGTGCATGCGTGTTTGTGTGTGTGTGTGTTTTCTGTGTGTGCGTGTGCATGCGTGTGTGTGCGTGTACGCTTAACCCCCCTCCCCCACCCCATCCCCCCCAAAATTTGTCTGCCAAGGAGCTTACCACCTCAAATGCGCTATTTCTGCCACCCCCTAAATAAATTACACGCCCCATTTCAGAAGAGCTATATCAAATTACGTAAAAAAATTACTTGGTGAGGCAGTGAGTGTGATGTCTGTCCCAAGTTTTGTGTTCACCCCTTTGTTTTTTCTCTGCAATTCAAGAGAAGAAAATGAGACAGTATTTGAAATGAATGAAGTCTGTTTATTTATTTATTTGCTCTGTGGCATGGAGACTTAATGGAGCTATGCTGTAGAAAGGAGCAATGTTGAGCATTAGGACGGGTTGTACAGTGAGATCATATGTCTCTATTTAAAGAGGCATTTACCAGCTTTCATAGAGAAGTCCCAAGGTTGATTACATTCACATTCCCATCAGGGAAATAACTGAGATGTCTGAAGTGATTGTGAAAGTTCTCACCTTTTTCTTTATGTTGTGAAGGACGACTGTGATTGGCTCTCTCTGTTATTAAAGACGACCGTAACCGGCTGCTATGTAGGAGTCTTGAGCTATTCACTTGACTGTCTGTAACAGTCCTCAGGACAGATAGAAGACATTTCCCTTCAAAATTGGATCTTAATGCAAAGTGTAAACAGGGCCTTACATGAAAAGAAATGTTTATTTATATTTATTTATTCATTTGCTTGTTTTTAAATGGAAGAAAAGCTTATTTTTTCAGCATGTGGCTGGGCAATAAGAGGTGTTAAAGATAGAGTTTTGATATAGTTTTGATATATTGAACTTTGTTAAACATGGCGGGCCATAAAGCCTCAATTCCACATTCATGGTTTGTTCTGACATTCGTGAAGAGTTTATGGGTGCTAAACTACTGGTGCCAGTCTGCATTAGGTGTGTTAAGAAGTAGTGCGTGGGTGTCAGATCAACAGTAACCAGTGTAAGTTTTGATGCTGCACTAGCATGTTCACTGACCACTCTCTGGTGTAATAACGGTACATCTGAACACTCATTTTAACAGTTTACCTACACAGTAATTAGGGCCGATGCTTACTATAAATGACAACATGTAATATAAATGAAGCAATTTGTTCTTATTCAACAGAATTGCTCAGGGTTTTTTTTTTATTATTTATTTATTAATCATTATTATTATTATTATTACATTAATGTACATATAAACAGAGGTAAACAGTAACACACTGCGTGAAAAGAGGTGTATCCGGACTGGAATACTCCTGTATATTCCTGGATACTCCACAGATAATCGGCTGTATCCGGCAGTTTGCAGCTCTGTTACGCGGCATGGAATACTCCTGAATATGTACCAGGTTTGGGGGTCTGCCTAGAGCCCTTAGTTGCCATGGTGAATAATCCCTTGGGGGTGCTTGCAAGGGAACATTTGCACTTAACGCCTTGGGCCACCAGGTATCCTGCAATTGGTCAAAAGTCTTACTTTGGATTGGTGGAGCAATGTCTTGCCCCTCCTCTAAAACTCTTCCCCATTGGTCCATTGTGGGTCCCCAGACATGATTTCATATGGTTTATATGATTAATATTGGTGATGTTGTTTTATGTTCATAGGTAGATTGTATAGATAGTCTGGCAAACAAAAATGAATTACACAAATTTTATTATAAATCAAGAAAATACAGTATAATATAAATTATAAGGCATATAAATTGACATACATATATACATACATACACACACACACACATATCTCTCACTGTACAACATAACAGAATAGAATACATTAGAACAGAATATACTGTAATATCATAGTGTATAATATAAATGCTTTTTGGGAGCATAACTGAAACTCTAAATGTTGAGCATTCCCAAGAACAACCCAGCTTCCGTGGTCTCCATTGTGAATCTATCCGCACCAGCTCGTGCATGGTGATTCACAACATATTTTTGGTCTTTGTCCAGTCTATTCTGTAGCACCCCACACAGTGCAGACAACTCTGTGCTAGGCAGGAGGACCCATGCTGGCCTTCCATCCAAGATGGCGTCCTCCTCTTCAGAAATTATATCTACTGATGCGGTCCTCCATATGGCAACCTCTTCCTCAGTTTAAAGAACACTAGCTCTGGCCTTGTGCTGCTGCAAAACTGTCACGCTGGTGGTGTGGTGCAGGACCCAAGTGCAGAACACAATGATGAAGGTGAAAAAAAGGAGGACTTTACTGGAACTGAAGATCAAAATACACGTGCAAAACAGGAACAAAACAGATAACAAAAAGGTGCAGCATAACAGTGTGCACTAAAACACACACAACGATAGACAATGGACAAGGCAAACACTAGGACTTAAATACAGAGGGAAACTAAACAGGGCAAAACAGGATTGGGTAAAACTAACAAGGTTAATAATTAGACAAACGGGAACAGGTGGGGGCGGAGACAGACAGAGAACAGGCGCACAAAGACATGCCAAACTAAAAGTCCAAAATGGAGGTGCAGGTTGTGACAAAAACACAGTGAAAACAGAAATTAGCACTGCGTGAAAAGAGGTGTATTCGGCCTGGAATACTCCTGTATATTCCCAGATACTCCACAGATAATCAGCTGTATCCGGCAGTTTGCAGCTCTGTTACGCGGCATGGAATACTCCCGAATATGTACCGTGTTTGGGGGTCTGCCTAGAGCCCTTAGTTGCCATGGTGAATAATCCCTTGGGGGTGCTTGCAAGGGAACATTTGCACTTCACACCTTGGGCCACCAGGTATCCTGCAATTGGTCAAAAGTCTTTCTTTGGATTGGTGGAGCAATGTCTTGCCCCTCCTCTAAAACCCTTCCCCATTGGTCCATTGTGGGTCCCCAGACATGAATCCATATGGTTTATATTATGAATATTATTATTGTTATTAATATTATTATTATTGGTGGTGGTGTTGTTTTATGTTCATAGGTAGATTGTATAGATAGTCTGGCAAACAAAAATGAATTACACAAATTTTATTATAAATAAAGAAAATACAGTATAATATAGATTATAAGGCATATAAATTGACATACATATATATATATACATACATACATATACACACACACACACACACACACTTATACACATACATATAGATAGATATATACATACACACACAACATATAACAGAATAGAATACATTAGAACAGAATATACTGTAATATCATAGTATATAATACAAATGCTTTTTGGGAGCATAAATGAAACTCTGAATGTTGAGCATTCCCAAGAACAACCCAGCTTCCGTGGTCTCCAGTGTGAATCTATCCACACCAGCTCATGCATGGTGATTCACAACATGTTTTAGTCTTTGTCCAGTCTATTCTGTATCACCTCACAACTCTGTACTAGGCGGGAAGATCCACGCTGGCCTTCCATCCAAGATGGCGTCCTCGTCAGAAATTATGTCTACTGATGCGGTCCTCCATATGGCAACCTCTTCCTCAGTTTAGAGAACACTAGCTCTGGCCTTGTGCTGCTGCAAAACACAGTGAAAACAGAAATTAGATCGCTGAAAACAGCAAATGGAGAAAAAGTCTAAGAACTACTGGGGAAATGGTGTTTTGACTTACTCTTCTCCTCCTTTGCCTCGTTCGAGTGGCGATCCTGCCTCCCCTCTTTGTTCGCTGGATTCACCCGGTAACTCTTTCGAATAGTCTCAATAGATCTTGCAGGATGCAATAGAGAAAGAAAAGTGGATAAGAAAGGAAGATTGATTAAAAGTTTGTTTAGAATTCCAGGCACTGCTATGAAACAATCGCGACGATATAGTCTACCAACAAAACACGTTGTCCTACCTTGTCCGTGGATCATGTCTGTGCGTGTTGTTTTCAGCATTATGCATTCTCCGCACAGCTTCCTGTAGAAGCAAAATTAATACAAGAGTTAAATTCAATCACATTAAGGGATAAAGCAGATAAAGATATGTGAATGTTTCAGCATGCGCGGCAGTCAAAGACGAAAGCCAGAAGGCTACAGAAATAAACTTACCGAAACAGAGTTATTCCCCGCTCGTCTTCTTTTTTTGGGCAGACTCCTCTTGCGCCTCTTTGATGGGACTCCATCCTGTCCAACCGCCGAATAACATTCTCCATTAACGTTCACTGCTGTTAAGACATCTTAAAAATGCATTTAACGGGGACACCAGTTGTTTGTTTTCGTTCGGATTCGGCGTCGGAAAAATTGGATATTCCCGGCGCACGAGTAGCCTCTCCACTCCGCTGTCCGTTCGAAAACTCAAGTGTTCTTTTGCAAGCCATCTTCCAAATGCACACTATCAACAGAATACGGAGTACAACTTCTGTAATCCTTCTGTGATTTGCTTTTCCTACTTACAGGTAACCCCTTCCCAAAAGCAAATTTCGCGCTGCAGTTGCATACAATGCTATTGGTTACTGTTACTCTACGCCATGAAAACTGATTGGACAGGACTCAACCTTAGATTCTGAGTGGGTGGTTTGAAAACGGGGCGCGTCCTCGTACAGAGGAGAAACATTCCAAACAAAGCGAGGAACAGCAACAAAAACTCCTATTCCCTGTAAACCTAAAAAAAAAACCCTCCTGTATCCTTTGTCCCGCATCCCTCATACTGAGATAATGCCCCGCATTTTCGCTGGTCGTTTGGTTTTTAACTGTCAGAAATAAAAAAATATATGGATCCATTATTTTACCCGCCCGCACATGAGCCGCTTATGCCGTTGCGGCATAGTTTCTAATCTATTTAATAGCGCTATGTCAAAAGCAGTAAAAATGCAACATAGCAACATAGTTTTTTTAATAAAAGCCTTGCTTTCACCAAATGGCTGGGAGGAGAGCATTGAGCCTGTGGCGGCCGTCAATCAAACAGTGCAGCTGTGGGGCCGACGAATTTCTTTGCTACGTCACAAAAACCAAACTTAGTAAAACTTTACAGGTATGAAGGTAAACGCTGTCAGCCGACATCATGGTCAAAAGAAAGGAAAAAGTTCTTTTATCCCTTCTGACCATGCTACTCATCCAGTAGAGATTTTGGCTTGATATAAAGATTTACATTGAAATTGTTTTATTTTATGTAATATTTTATTTTTGAGCCTTATTTATTCTTATAGTTGGATTTGGTCAGGGGTTTAACTTGAAAGACTTGAGCTGTTTGATGCCTGCTGCTTTGCTTAAGTACAGTTGCCTTTGATGGGCCTGTAATGGCCAATGCATGTTGGATGTCTATAAATACAAGTGTTTCTTATTCAGTTAGACTGACATTATATCAAAGTTTTACGTTATCTCTCAGCGTTGGTAACATGTCCCACATTGTCCCACACAAACTTACCACTTGTCCCCTATTTGGTCTGTTTGCATCTGGTCGCCCTATACCTTTGACCCCAAGTAAAGGACAGTCGCATAACCATCAAATATGTAATTAATGAACCTCTCATTTAGACTTTTTTTTAAATTATGTTTCAGTGTGTTTTTGTATGCTCCATTTGAAGAGTCCATTGTAATTTAGCTGCACGACAGAGAAATGACATTAAAGGCTACATGGGCCTACCACTGCTGTATTATACACCATGCAACACCTAACAAGTTTGTGTGGTTATCCGGCAAACAGCAGGTTTAGCGGAAGTTTACTTTGTGCGGATATTTCCAAATACACCACTTTTCACGCAGTGGTTGCTGTTGTTGGGATCTGTTTTATGTGTTTTCTTAATGTCAACAAAACACAGAAAAAACAACCTATCAGAAACATGTCTAGAATTTCTGCATACTGCAGCCAGCATAGAAATGACAAGACCCTCCTTTGGTTTTAAAACATGAGCAGAACACAATAAAAGTAGCTAGAGGCTTAGGCCAGGGCATTTTTGGAAAAGGCATGTGAAACATAGAAAGGCATGCCCCCATCAATGGATTTTACTTTTTTTTTTTTTATCCTTTTTGGATTTGCTTGTATCATATGCTGACAACATTTTAGGTACTTTTTTAATGTGTGCAACTGCTTTGTGACTGACATGGAAACTCATCTAGAATGCCTACCAAATGGCACAGATAAAATGCAGCAAGTGAGAAATGGATGGGAAACCCTCAGAAAGCCCTCTACAGCTGTATCTGAGGAAAAGTGAAAACAATGTGGTTGTTTCAGCTGTAAAAATATAAAGGAAATTGAGTGAATGATGAGTTGCTTCAGTCTAGCATGGGAAGACTGATCCATCGAACAATGAAAGAACCTGGTAAAGTCGTAGTAATAAGAGGAAAGGAACATGTCGTGACAGTTCCTCTCATAAGAGCTGTGTTATGAGACACAACATGATGTGGAGAAAAGATGAGTTAGCTACAGTACAGATCTTGCTGATGATACGTGTCTGAGTGGAAGTCTGGAGGGAGAGCGGTAAATGGGTGTGTATGAGGTTGAGGTCACAAAAGGTCTTTCTGTCAGTGTTTTAGGAAGTTTCACGTTAGCATTACCTGAGGTTCATGAGTGTATTTGTGTAGAATGTGGCTGTTACTCTGAGAGGTATGTTACCTCATCTGGCAACATTCAGGTAACACAACCTGTTACTGGTGTGTAATGTTAAACACCAGATCAGACACCACAGATAAAGGAAATGGCAACAGTCAGTCAGGATAAAGCTGTTAACCAGAGATGTGTAGGATGCAATTTCTGATAACCTTTCTTTTGTTACTTTGGAAACATCTGTGTGAAAACACACATATTGTGTTAGATTGCAAATGAGCCTAATGGGACAGGCCTGCCTCAGGGCTGGGGAATGTTAGCGTTAGCCTAATGGCTAATCATTCTCACCATTACAGTGTGTACAGTATGATAAATCCTCACATAATTTTAACAGCAGGCCTATAGTTCAAAGACAAAATTTACACAATTTGGTGATTTGTATTTTTCAAAAGTAAATTCAAACAAGTATTAAGAAAGCGGTAATGTTTAGTATTACTATGCGAGAGAGTACGTTTGAAGCATATTCAATACATCTTTAAGACGCTGAAATCATCTTGAAATGTACTGTTTTTTTTATCCATCAACTGATTCTGTTTGATCAGAAGAGCCTACTGGCACAATGGAAGACTCCTTAGACCTGGTCACTGAAAGCGTGTTTATGTTGATTTTGTGCATGTATAAAAGCATGCGTGTGTATTTTATGTAAGACATCGCTTACGGGTTAATTTATCAACAACAAAGTGCTTTTCATTGTCCTCCTACCCACTGCCACATTCACAGACAAACGTGCTGTCCTGAATATCAATGTTAATTTATAGCCCTGCGCACCCACTCTTGGATCTCTGTCAGTTCATTGTGAATCCTGAAGGCGGAGTCAGAGTATGTGTTGTTGTGAAGTCTTTGGAAGAGGTGGGGGGTAAATCTGTATCTCTAGCCTACAGCTGAAGGGAATCACAAAGGGGTTTTCAGGGTAGAGGCAGTAAACTCCTGGCAATTAAAAGGCACTCTCCTTGGGTTGACTCCTCCGTGTGAGACAGTGAAGGGTAGGGCTGGAGCAGGTGTTTGAAATGAGCTCTGCTTGTGTTTTATCTCGTGTCTAAGGTGAGCAGGAGGTACAGTTGGGAACATGGTGTAAGACCACTCCCCAGCTGACTGATCTGGATAGGTGACTTCCTCAAGTGGCCAGAGGACTGTGCAGAAAATGAGAGGGAAAAAATGGTTAGGAGGAGAGAGAGAGGCTAAGGGAGAACAGAGGCAAGCATGTGAAGGAAGAGAAGATAATGGAAAGAGAGGGAGAGAAATATCAGAGAGGAGAGATGATAGCAAACAGGTTATAACAAGGAGAAACAAATGAGGTATGAGGCAGAAAAAACGCTAAAAAAAACCCCCACCAGTAACCATGCCAGTAAAGGAAATGATGCACACAACGCCCTTAATATATCATAACAAAATCTTATCATAGAGAGAAAGTGAGACAAATGGACAAACCATTTGCTCACACACCATTCAGTCCATACATCAGGGGAGAGGTCTTCTCCCTGTGATGGGGTCTTGTTTTTGTGGTTGGCAGTAGTGGACAGATTTGTCACACAGTTTGGAGGTAATTCTTCCTCTATCAGGCATGGGGATATAGCTAACTCCATCTCTGTGGGCAAAGTTTGTGGTGAAGAGCCTGTGTTATGAAATGAGCACTGTGGAAATGCATTGGCATGTGTTCTCTCACTGGGTTTACTTTTCAATTTGCAATCGATTAGTTACAAACAGAGAAAAGCCAGAAAACAGCCATGGATAGCAGTTCGGCCGGAGGATGCAATAACATGTGGAAGAGCAGGGCTCTCTTCCTTTGTGGAAGTTGGATGCCAGCAACATTCTTCATAACAGAGACTGCCGAAGACTCCCATTCACTCGCATGCCAGGAATAACACACACACACACACACACACACACACGCGCGCGCGCACGCACACACACATGCACACAGAGTTCAGCATTTTCAGTGCTGTTTAAGATGGACACCAGTTGTAGTCACTCTCTTCTATATTTTAACTAAATTTGTTCTCTTCTCCTTACTGATGTGATCTAGCGTAGCACTTGATAAACGTCTAAAGTGGATCTGTTTTTCTTTCTATCCTGTCTGCTTTTTACTTTTTTGTATTTTTACTTTGCTTTTATTATTTCTATTTAATCTCCACTGAGTACAAACAGTATTGGGCTGTTTGTTTGTTTGTTTACACATGGGATCAGCTGATCAAGCTTCATGGCAGAACTGGTAACAGACAGAGCCATATCCCTGCTGAGATATGGATTCAGAAGAGAGGGACACAATCTGGAGTGACAGAGGAGCAAACAGCACAGAGATTTAGACCTCTCCTTCTGTCTATCATCCTGGGAAAATATAAAATCCCTGGAGAATGGACTGGATGAGCTCTCCACTTTGGCTAGGACACTGTGTGAATTTTGGGAATGTGGCATGATGTCTCATTCACACATGGGCAGTATGACAGACCCTGCCATCACTCTGGAGGGTTTTACAGCTGGCGTGAGCAGATAGGGGAAGCAGTTGTGGTAAGAGGAAAGGTGGTGGGCTTGCCATTTTTGTTAACTCCGGACATGTTGCCGTCTGGGACATTACAGGTTACAGTAAAATGACCACTTGACACTGAACTGTTAGTGGTGGGGTTGTCCACATCTGCTGCAGGAGTGTCCTGCCTGTTTACATTCCGTCTTCTGCAAACACAGTCTCTCTAAGTGACATCATCCACTTTGATATCGCGAGACTGCAATCCCAGCATCTGAATGCCCTTGTTCTCATCCCAGGGGCCATGCCCCTGACTATGGTTCCAGGAATTCATGAAGTCTCTACAGGACTGTTTTGACCCCTCAGACTGGGGTGTATTGAAGATGTGGAAGGGCTTATAACTGTGTCATGGACTACATCTGTTTCTGTACAGACAATATAATCCCCACCAAAACCATCTGCTGTTTATCTGAGAACATACTGTGGATTACCAGAGACATTAAGTTCCTTCTGAACAAGGAGAAGAGGGTTTTTATGGCAGGGGACAGGGGCGAGGTCAAATATATTCAGAGGGAGCAAAGAAAGAGGATTAGGGAGGTGAGGGACCTGGGGGGGGGGGGGGGGGGGGGGGGGGGTGGAGGACAAACTGCAGCGTAACTCTACAAAGGACAACTAGAGCAGTATTACATCCATCACTAGCCTCAACCAGCCAGGACCCAGGGTGGGGGGAAGCCAGGAGAAAGCTGATGAGTGGAACCGTTTTTTCAACAGTTTTGGCTCAGAAACTCCCATTTAGCCCTAGGTCTCATACACCATCCTTGCTGCTACTTCCATGCCAGCCCCTCAGCATCAGGCTACTGCTCATATCCATACACCCCACCTCCATGTCTCTGGTCCCCCATCAAACTGCCCCCTCTGCCCTCCTCCAATCAGAGGACAGTATGGCTGACCACACAGGTACCCCAACCTCCATCTTGTTCATCAGCACCAGCCTGGTGAGAAGGAACCTGAGGTGGCCCAGTAAAGGCAAGGTTGCTGGGGTCAATCTGGGGGCCTCAAAGAATGCTCCAACCAGATAGCAGAGGTTTTCCAACATCTCTTCAACCTCAGTGTAGGGCTGAACAGGATATCTACCCCATAGAAAACATCCTGAATTGTTCCAGTGCCCAGAAAGAGCTGCCCCAGTGCCCTCAATAAATTCAGACCAGTGGCATTGATATTGCACATGGTGAAAAGACCTTTGAGAGGCTGGTTCTGCAGAACCTTCGGCCCCCAGTTAGGGCCCACTTAGATCCTCTGCTGTTCGCTTACCAGGCACACAGAGGAGAGGACGGCATCATCTCTTACCTGCTCCACACAGGGTGTGTTCCAACTTAGAGAGGCTGGCAAGCTCTGTGACCATTGTGTTCTTTTTATTTTTCAAGCGCTTTCAGTACCATCCAGTCCGCAGGTAGACCATAACATGGTGGCATGGCACAGACTACGTCACAGACATGCCCCAGTACAGAGTAACTTGTAGACTTGTAGAGAGTAACATCGGCTCACCTTAAGAATCTGTACTGTCTCCTGTCCTCTTCACACTCTACACATCAGACTTCAGGTACAACTTTGGGTCACGACATCTCCAGAGG